>NC_051068.1:58261017-58561017 GCF_004664715.2 Peromyscus leucopus
AAAGTAAAAAGATGACCTAAGCAAATTCTCAAGCTTATAATTTCTATGATGCCCTAATTGTATAGCTCAAGAGAAAAAAAAAAGGACCTGAGATTACTCTACCCACAACATACGGTACTTGTTAATGCTATTGTTCTCTGAATGCATGCATTCATTTTAAGGGTACCTCAGCTCTTGCCATAAAAGTGTGTTTCCTTCCCTAATGCAGATTCCCTCTGTCAAATTTTGCTAACTCTCCAGCACATCTGAGAACTTGAGGAGCTCTTCAAGGAAATGATTCTCTATAAAATTCTGTAGTAGTTTTAGCAATGGAAAATATTTATACCTTTCAAATACTGGAAATGGGAAGGCAATGTGGTTGTATGCTCTGCCACTGACTGATATTTTTCTCCAACTGGTTTTACTTTGTGATTTAAACAAGAAATTGCAATGTGATGACATTTTTTTTGGATAAAAGTTAGAGAAAATACTCAAAGTACTTGAAATTGAACTTTTCAGATCCCCTTTCAACCTGAAGTCAGCAGATACAATTTTTTTCTGAGTATATAGTGTCCTCCATACTTTCATGTGATTGAACATTTGGTTCTCAGAAGGGGGTGCTGTTTTAGGAGGTTGTAGGCCTTCAAAAGGTGAGACCTAGCTGGAGAAAGTGGGTTGCTTTCTGGCTGATAGCCAGACCCCACTTTCTGTTCTTGCTGCTTCCTTACGTCTGAGGTGATATGACAGATGTGACTCACCATAAACAGACCAGCCATCATCCACCTTCCCAGCCATGATGTCTTGATGCTTCCTTAAGACCACTAACCTTGCCTCTCTCAAGGTGTTTCTGCCAGGTGTTTTCCAACAGCAATTGGAATGCTAACTCATCTGGTATGCATGTCCTATCCTAGTGTTTCTAAAAGGAACCCAAAAAATGTGTTATGGATGTTAGTTATCATTTAGGGGAGGGGAGTTGGTTACAAGTTGTTATTGGTCATGCTGAAAAAAAATGCTAAAAAAAAGAGTTAAATCCAAAGATCTCTTTCTAAAGAAAAAAAGGGTGGTATAATATAGAAATGATATAATATAGAAATAAAAGGGTAGATTATTGACTCTACTTTAATCCAAATAGCAACTATTAATCTTAAATATATTACATTGGTATGGATTTTGATTTATTGATATAAATTTAAAGTTTTTTTTATACTGTATGTATGTTTCTACTCTTTTTTGGCATATTGTGCTTATGCAGCTCATTGAAAAATGTAATGTATAATTAAGAAATATAGGTTAATAGTCACTTATAATAATCAAACTTGTCATATTAGCTATATTTTCAAGGTTAAGCAGAGAAAGATAGATAGATAGATAGATAAATAGATAGATAGATAGATAGATAGATAGAAAATTAGATAGATAGATAGATAGATAGATAGATAGATAGATAGATAGATAGATAGTCTTCAGACACTTCAAAGACCTGCAGAATATGGCATTTAGAATGTTTTAATAACATAAGGGTTTTTTTTTTGACAAGTCTGCTTCTGGTAGCACCAATTTACTTCATAGAAGATGGTAGGCATCAAAGTAACACCATATAGAATTTGCGTTCTTTGTTCTTAGTTCTAAAAACTAGCTACTGGGCAAAGAATCTGCCCTTGCCTCAATTGCTGACAGTATACTCTCCAAACTGGACCATCAGGATGCAAAAGAAAGCAACTACCAAACTTCACCAAGACAAGGTAGGACAGTTCTTCAAAAATTTTTTGTTTCTTGGAAATGTCTGTCAGATACACTAGGACTGTAGGCCAAAGATCATGCCCCAACATTACAGAAGAACTTTTGGTGATTGTCCTGGCAGCTAGACATTCCTGTCATTAGGTAATATTACATCCTTATGTGGTCTTTGATGGAGTTAAAGACTAGATAACTAAACTAAAGTTTTGCTTAGTTGTGATAAAAGGCAAATTAGGCACAAAACTTTAGACTCGCAAAGATAAGATAGAAATATACTAAGACTCTTCCTTTAGGTTTTTAGATTAGCATATAAAATAATGAATTTCATTATGGCATTTTCATATACACAGTTTTTTTTTATTTTTCTCATCCACTACCCCTTCCATTCACCCCTCAATTCATTGCCACAAGATTGTCCTTTCTGTGTTCATCTAACAGATCCTATTACTCTCTTTTTTGTCCCCAATCCTCCCTTAAGATATTTCCCGTTATGATCTTTTATCTCTGACCTATGTTTACTCTACATAACAAACTTCTATGCACATGTATAAATGTTAAAATAGAGTACCAACATATGATAATATGATAGCTACACTGATTTACTGCAAATGTCTTGTTCTGGTTTTGTTTACAACTAGAATAAAATTCAATTGTGCGTATGTATCATATTTTCCTTTTTAATTCATGTGTTGATAGGCACATATGTGAGCTCTATTTTCTTACCATTGTGAGTTGTACATGAATTTAGGTATGCAAGTATGGTAGGATTTAGAGTCCTATAAAGGGTAGAATTCTGTTTAGACTTGAGGAATCCACATACTGAGCTCCTCAATGGCTGCATCAGTTTTTATTCCCCCTGAAGTGAATGTGTGTTTCTCTTTCCCACACTCTAGTCAACACTGGTCTTCCATTTGTTTATGTTAGTCATTCACACTGGGGTGGACAGAAAGAATCTTAAAGTGCTTTAGCTTTTTTTTTCTTCTATTGCTAAGGATGCTGAACACTTTTTCAAAGTCATTAGCCACCATTTGTATTTTTTTCACTTTGGGGAGCCATCTGTTGAGATCATCTCATCAGCTCACTTGTTAATTGCAGATTTAGTTTCTTTAGCGTCAAATTTTTCATTTCTTTACAAGTTTTAAATATTAGTGATCTCTCTGAAATATAGATAACAAACTTATCTCTCATGTTCCTTAAAATACTTCTTTCAGCTGGCTGATAGTTTCCTTTGATGTGAAAAACTGTTTTCATGTAACTCATGTGCATATTCTTGAGTAATTTGCTCTGCTATTGAACCCCTTTAAAGAAAGTTCTTTCTTATATATTTTAAGGTTTTTCATTACTGTATTTTATTCTAGTAATTTTAGTTTCAAGTCTTATATTAAGTCTTTCATCCATTTTTATTAGATGGGAAATATGGGTCAAAAATCATTCTTCTACGTGAGAATATAGTTTCCCTATGCCATTTGTTGAAGAGATTACCTTTTTACCAATGTATTTTTATATACTTTTATTTAAAAAAATGTTGGCCATAGTTTTGTGGAGATATTTGTAGGTCTTCTACTATATTCCATTGGTCCACATGCTTTTTGTTTTTCCAATTGTAGTGCCATCTTGATTACTGTGGTTCTGCCATAAAATTTGAGATCAGACACTGTGATCCAGCACTGCTCTCTGTCTTTAGCAATGATTTGGCTATCAGTGTATTTACAAATGAATTTTAGGATTGTTTTCTATAGTAGGAATCTTAAAAGTTCTTATTAATAAAAACAAATCCGGATCCAGGTATTGGGGTGAACTCTGAAAAATCAGAGACAGAACAGGCCACAGCTAACCTCACCTGGCCAACTTCTCATCTGATCTTGTTTCCTCAGACTGGAAGCCTCTGTGTCCTCATATCTGAATGGCTCTCAGCTGAACTGTGCTGCTCAAAACCTAAAAGCTTAACCAGCTAAATGCTTCTAGTTCCTGATCTTCACACCTTATATACCTTTCTTCTTTCTGCCTCACTCCCTGGGATTAAACGTTCACTTTCTGGGATTAAAGGTGTGTGTCACTATGCCTAGATGTTTCCTGTGTGGCCATGATCTCGCAGAGATTTAGAGGGATTTCTCCCTCTGGAATGCTAGGATTAAAGGTTTGAGTGCCACCATTTTTTAGCCTTTGTATCTAGTGACTGTTCTATCTCTGACCCCAGATAAGTTTATTAGGGTACACAATATCACCACAGTTTTCTCTACTGTTAATAAGAACATCATTGGAACTTTGATGACAATTTTGTTTAAATTCATAACTTAGCCATTTATTTTCATTATAAATTCTGTCAACTGGTGAGAAGAGGTCTTTCCAGCTTCTATAACTTCTTCAATTTCTTTTATTTCACCATTAAATATTACAAATATTTCCATCTCTATTGTTAGATTTAGTCCTAAGGATTTTTAAATCTTTTATGAATGGGATATTTTCTAACTTTACTTATTGTGAAGTGCATTATTGAAATGCATAGAAATTATTGATTTATACATGTTAGTTTTAGATCCTGTTATTGTGCTGAAAGGGATTATTAGTTCTAAGATTTTTCCAATAGAATCTCTTATGTATTGGGTCCTGTAATCTACAAACAGGGGTACTATGACTTCTTCCTCTCTGGTTTGTGTTCTCATATTTTCTTCTGTTTCTTTACTAATTGATTAAACTAAGACTTCAAACTAAGTCAAATAAGAATAGAAAAAGTGGGCATTCTTGTCTTGTTCCAAATTTTGAAGAAAAAGCTCAGTTTTAGTCCATTTGGTATAATGTGGGCAAATGGCTTGTCATATATGGTATTTATTAAATTTTTTTCTTTTATTGTTAGATTATTCAGGATTTTTTCATGATATCATGTCAAATTTTATTAAATGAATTTTCTTTATCTATTGAAATGTACATGTGAATTCTGTCCTTAACATATTTATATGCTATACTACATTTATTAATTGGTGTGTATTGGACCAACCTCACATCCCTGGGAAGAAATTATGGAGGGCATGATCTTAATGGGTTCATGAATTCATTTTTCAAGCATATCATTAAAATTTTTGCATCTATGTTCGCCAGGAAATTGATTTGTAGGGTTTATTTTCCTGTTGTATCCTTATCTAGTTTTGGTACCAAGATATGATGGCTTCATAGAATGAGTTTGTTAGTGTTCCTTCTACTTCTACTCTTTGGAAGAGTTTGATAGTTTTTTTGTTTTGTTTTATCACGTAGGTGTTCTTTAAAAGTTTGGTAGACTTTAGTAGTGAATCCATTCAGCCCTGTGTTTCCTTTGTTGGGAGATTTCAATACTGCCTCCATTTGTTGGTTTGTTAAGAGTCTGCTTCCATTGTTTATTTCTTCCTGATTTAAATTTTGTTGATTATATGTCTATAGGAATTATCTATTTCTCCTAGATTTTCAAGCTTCTTGGAGTATAAATTTCTAAAACATCCTCTTTGTAATTCTTTGGAGCCTGTTGATACACCTGTAGTTTCATTTCTAATTTTATTTATTTGGTTGTATCTTTTCATTAATTTGATACTTTAATGTGGTGGTTTGAAAGAAATTGGTCCCCAAAGGGAACATCACTATTAGGAGGTGTGGCTTTGTTGGAATAGGTGTGGCCTTGTTGGATGCTGTGTGTCACTGTTGGGGGTGGGGGTGGGTGGGGGGTGGGCTTTGATTTCTCTTATGCCAAAGATATTCCCAGTATCAGAGTTGACTTCTTGTTGCCTTCTGACTAAGATGCTGGCTAAGATTCTGACTAAGCCAGCACCTGGCTGCCTACACACTGCCATGCTCTGCGCCATGATCGTAATGGACTAGACCATTGAAACTGTAAGCCACTGCCTCAATTAAATGATCTCCTTATAACAGTTGCCATGGGCATGGTGTCTCTTCACAGCAAAAGAAACCCTAACTAAAACAGAAGTTGGTACCAGAGACTGAGCTATTGCTGTGTTTTGCCTGACCGTGTTATTGTTTGGAGGAATGTAGACTTTAGCACTTTGGATTATGAAAGCAGTGAGATGCTTTAAGCACTGCTTAAATGGCCATAAAAGACAGTGGTGCTATGACTTATTTGAACTGTGGGGGCTCGCTTGAGGTTTCAGAGGAGAAGAATTTTAGTATGTTTCCTTGAGATCATTCTTGTGGTACTTTGGTGAAGAATGTAATGGCTATTTACCCATGTCAGGAGAGTCTACCTGAGGTTAAACTCTTAAAGTAAAAAGGTTTAGATTAATTTCCTTTGGCAAAGGAAATCTCAGAATAGTCTAGTATGGACTCTGATGTGTGGTTTTAGTGGTAACTCTAATGAAGATTTATAACAAAAAGGAGCAAGCTGAGTAAATAAAACTGAAAATGTACAGATTGAGAAAGGAGGCATCAGGAAGTGGAACAGAGCTAATTCATGTTTTCAAGAAGATAAATGGATTAAGAAATAGAATAAAGGGGGTAGTAACTTCTGGACAAGATCCCACCCAGCTAAATTTCCAACTGTGAAAGGTAAGTAAAGTTAAGCTTAAAGCCAGGTATGGTGTTATACACCTTTAGTCCCAGCACTGGGAAGGCAGAGGCTGGTGTATCTCTGAATTTGAGGTCAGCCTGGTCTACAGGTCCAGTTTCAGGACAGCCAAACTTGGGCAGTGAAGGACAGAAAGGTGGTAAAGATGTAATTGAACAAAGGGCCATGTTCCAGCCCCAGTAAGCTGCAGAACTTGGTAGCTTCTGCCATATGATTCTGAAGTTAAGGATAGAAGAAAGGGGCTGTGGAATTTGCCCCAGAGAATGAGGGAAGCTGCTGAGGCCAGGCATGTATCAGGGTGTCCCTGAATGGAGGCCTAAAGAGACCATTGCATAAAGCTGTGATGTTGAAGCCTGGATTGCCTTGGCGAGCCCAAAATGTTAGAGATGCCAGAGCTGTGGGATACCTGCCATGGGGAGAGGCTAACATCAAGTGGAACAAGTCCAAAAGAAAGAAATGTACTGTAGCCAATAATGCTGAAAGGAGTTGGAGGTCTGCAGAGTGTTTTGACATCAGACACAGAGACGCAGAATTTGCATTTTGCCCAGCTAATTTTTAGTCTTGCTTTGATCCAATATTTCCTCACTATACTCCCTTCCCTATGTTTTCGAAGGGTGATGTATATCCTGTGCCCTTATATGTTGGAAGTGTATGACCTACTTTTTTTATTTTGATTTTACAGGGGATTACAGATAAGAGATTGCCATGAGTCTCGGAAGACACTTTGGACTTTGAAATAAGTTTGAGACTGTTATAGACTATGGAAGTTGGAGTGAATGCATTTTTACGTTATACTATGTCTATAAGCCCTTGGATACCAGGTAGTAGAATGTGGTGGTTTGAAAGAAAATGGCCCTCAAAGGGAACAGCACTATTAGGAGGTTTTCCTATGTTCAAGCTACTGCCAGTGTCAGACTCAAATTCCTGTTGCTGGCTGATCAAGATGTAGCCAGCACCATGTCTGCCTGCATGCCATGCTCCTAGCTGCCATGCTCCCTGCTGTGATGATAATAGACTGAACATCTGAACTGTATGCAGCCACCTCAATTAAATGTTTTCCTTTATAAGAGTTGCCTCGGTTATGATGTCTCTTCGCAGCAATAGAAACCCTAACTAAGACATTTATAAAGAGATTTTCAGGCTTGTTTATCTTGATAAAGAACCAACTCTTTGATTGCTTCTATATATTATTCTTTGCATCTATATTTTATTAGTTTCTGTTCTAATTCTTATTTCTCTGTACTTCTTACAGCCTACTTGGTTTAGGTTTGGCTTTTGATTTTTCTAGAATCTAGAAATCCATTAGATTATTTGAAATATCTCCGAGGATACCTCCCAAGAAACTCTGTTCCATGGCACAACCAAATGACTATCCTAATTCTAAGAAAGACAAAGACTTTATTGGCAAGGAGGGAGTATCATCATAAGTAAGCAGTCAGAGATGTGGGTCATAGGTCTTGCTGTAGAAACTTTCCACTTATGGATCTGTATTTCCTTTGCAATTACTCTGCTGTGCATTATCAAAGACTTAAAAAATTATTTAAATTTGCTTATGGAGAATGGTTCCCTTGTCTCTGCTATATACTTTCTGGGAACTCAGATGGGAGGCCTCAAAGGTTCAACATCTGCTAACTGGAAATACAGGAAAATTCATGATGTGGAATTGGAAGATGAAATAAACCCCTTTCTCCTCAGGTGGTCTTTGGTCCTGGTGTTCAATCACCAGCAACAGAAACTCTTAAGATAGGAATTGGTACCAGTTTCTTGGAGTATTGCGATGACAGACCTGACCATGTGTTTTTTAGGAGGATTGTGGTGGCATTTGAATTTTAGTTGGAAAAACTATTGAGTGATCAGAGCTCAGTGGATTATTCTGTAGGAATTTGTCAGTTTGACAAGTTACATTGTTCAGAAATACTGAGGACATTGTGGTAATATAACTAAATGGTATAGATGCACATGCTGTGTCAAGATTCATGCATCACACAGAGTGGAATATAAAGCCCATTGAGGGCTTTTTCCATTAATAGAATGATGAGGGAGTCCTGGTCTGAGGAATTCCAAGATACCTTCTCCAATGTAAGAGACAAATTATAGCATATATTGCCTTCTACATATGAAGTTAATACAATTTAGGGGACTTTTTTCATGTACTGGAGAAAATATTTTTTGACTGTATAAATGAATAATTTTCCAAACTTGTGTGCTTGGTGGAGTATAAGGCTGACTGACTGATTTGATTTGGGCCTAGAGCAGCAAAGATTGCTATATTAAGATTAAGAAGCTCTAGCAGCAAATGACACACAATTCAGAAAGCAGCAACCATGATTCTGTACAGGCCTAACTAGGAACCACCAAATGATTAGCCTCGCTGGTCATAAATATTCATTTTCAACAATGTTCTAATGACAGGTCATGTCATATGTCTGGCAGGTCAAACAGTGAAAGTGTATAAAGCAGAGGTAATCCCAGGTATAGGCAGAACCAGAGGGCACTAGCAACCTATGTAAATAATGATACAGTCTCTCTCTACCATCTTTTCTAACACAAAATAGATACTGGTCAATAAAAGTCCAGCTTGCTGGTTTGCCCACGACATCAATGAAAGATAAAGATGAACTGTCAGTCAGTCTTAATCAGAGTTGGTACAGCATGCATGGGGGATTACTCACTCATCTATTTGGTGTAAGTAGGAAAATAAACCAGGATAAGAATATACATGGACTCATGGTTATTATTGCCAATCACAAAGGGGGCTTTAAGGCAAAAGCCTTAAAGATTTAGGCTGAGCAGTTCTGGAGAAAGGCATGGAAACAGATCTAAAGGAGTCTGAATGCAACAGGAATGTCTTATCTTGCTGTTTTGGCACTATGGTATGTAAACTCCCAACAAAAGACATCTATTACCAATGAGATATATATCGAACAGACTGGTTAGTGCACTTGGCTGGGATGTCTCAGCCTGACTCTGCACTGGCTGCCCAGTGTCAAAGTTCTAAATACATGAGGAAATGTGGAAGGACCTATGAAAGAGCTTTATAATGTGGACTCCCACTTATTACATGTGATCTAGCTGTTGTCCTGGGGCATATCCAACCATCTTGCTAGCACCTGACATCAATCCTGAATAACCACACACAAAATCACCTGAGAATATACCAAGTGATGTCAACTGAAATTAGGGATTCTTAAACACAAACAGACCATTTTAAGTGGAATTGACACCCATTATGTATGTGCATTTGCCTTTCATACCTAAAGTATTTGCCAACACTACTACTAGAGGGCTTCTACCTTCCAAGATGTATAACAAGACATCAAGTAAAAGTATAATCAAAACAGTATAATATAGCAAGTTTATTAGTTCTTGTGCATTACTCTATATAATAAAGATTAAGTGGCTAAAACATAACAATTATCTTCTGACAGCCTGGAATGCAGACATAAGAATTCCAAGATCAA
The DNA here is from genome assembly GCF_004664715.2 of Peromyscus leucopus. NCBI lineage: Eukaryota > Metazoa > Chordata > Mammalia > Rodentia > Cricetidae > Peromyscus > Peromyscus leucopus. Next base: position 58,270,738 of record NC_051068.1, read on the forward strand.
CAAATAGGTAGGTTCATGTCTTCAGAGAACCTTCTCACTGCCTTGTAGAAGGCTTCTTTCTCCTGTATACTCACATAGTCCTTAATCCGTATATGCATGTCCTGATGCTTCTGTGTTTAATCTAGTCCCTGTTTTTATAAGGCCACAAATCTGACCAGATTAAAAACTACCCAGATGACTTCATTTTAAATTAAACTCCTTTTTGAAGCCTTGAGTCCATATATTACCTAATAAGCCTGAGTACTAGTAGTGAGGGATTTACTATATGGATTAAAGAGGAGCATGGTAAAGCTTATAACACAAGGAATCTACCCTAGTGAAGAAATTATAGCAGTGAGTAGATGAGCCTAGCATATATAACTAGTATGATTCTTAGTGAATTGTTTTGTGATGATTTGTATCTTGCAGCCTTGGGATTTATGATAAAAAGACCCTTGTTCCCAAGGAGAACATTTTTGCGAGAGAGCACAGTAAGAGTCCCATATGCTGCCTATTTCCTTATGCCAAGAGACCAGCCGGAGCAGAGTGAATTAATATTGTTAGCAATGGCAATCCAATGCAAGTATCATGAAAAAATGAGTGATATATACACGTATATGGGTGTACGTATGTGTGTGTGTGTGTTTGTGTATATGTATACAGCCATGAGAATATAGTTGATGTCAGATGGTTCTCAGGGTACATCTTTTGATTTTTTTAAATTATTTTAATAGTAAACAGACAGTAGAATAGGCATGATTTACAAAAGGAATAGTATTCACTGGGATTTGGGTCTGGGTTATATCTCTTGATAAGAACACAAAAAAATCACAAGCTAAGCATGAAGATAATTGTGATTGGTATGTGCTAAATAACAGTTAAATCCTGAGATAAATTCTAACATTGAGAAAAATTTACTCCACTGACCCTTTCAGTACTTTAGGAAGGTCTGTCCATGTGCCAACCTTTCTACACTTCACCTGAAGTGGGATGAGGGATGATCGGTACATAATACAGTGGTACAGATTCTCTCATTGTGGCTAGTGCACACACTGGTATGTACACTGATGGGTTCTCACAATGAAGTCTTTCAAGAAACTGCCTTTCTCCTAACCCTACCCCATCTTGGTGGTGGCTCAGTGCTGCCTGACTTAAGTGTGCAGACAAAGCCTGCTCCTGGCTTATTTGGATCAAGTCAAAAATGTCAATTAAAGGCCCAGAATTCCTAGGATAGTTGTCACAAGTCCCTTTAATGCTGCTTGTTACTCAGCCCCTCTCTGTACCTGCTTCTGCCTTCCTCACTCTTTTATAGGTATTTGGCTGAGACTATACACCAGTACCAATCTTCTTTCATCTCAGATAATGTTTCCACGGACCTCATTTTAAGCAGGTGGAGATAACATTCGACTCTTTTATGACAAGTTAGCTGGCATAACTTGGAGAAAGATTTGAGCAATAAACTTAGAGCCACATACCACATATTTTGAATGCTGGAAAATGAAAACTTTCTGTATCTCCTCACCTATCTTTCTCTTGTTCTAAGAGTAGAATCCAGAGCTCATACATACTTGGAAAATGCACTATTGAGTTTTAGCCCAGTCTCAGGTTCCTCTATTTATAAATGAGTGAGTAGTTACATAATTTGAACAGGGTATAATCTGTTTATGTGAGTAGAAAAATACACTGTTCATTACCAGTTTAAAGACAATTTTGTAATCTCCTGCCCGCAAATGATTGGTGATTTCACATTTCATTTATGAAGCCATGTTTCTGTCATTGTTGCTACCTATATCATTCTCACTAACAGTGGAAGCAGACACACTGCCATGAGCCTATCTCTCTTACAGAATAATATTAGGAATGACTGTGCTAATCGATGAGTTATTAACTAAATAAATATACAATCTCCCTATCTTTCACACATGTTTTCTTTTTAACTCAAACTCTCTAACTTTTTTTGACATAAATCATTTATTTTCTCTAAAATGCATAGCATAATCCATGCACCCCCTTTAAATAACTCTTCATACAAAACCAAAATATCATTATCATGCATCTCTACGGCTGAAGTTTCTGGCTCATAATTGCAGTAAATTCTTTCTGGTAATATCATATGTGTCAGAAACTAATATACCAATGATAATTATGTGCCACAAACGTGCTTTTGCCTGAGAATTGTGAGCTGCTGTGTGAGGCCCATATCCTTCCTGCTGCTCACATAACATCTGCAGTTCCTGTTTTGTCTGACTCAATCTAGTTAATGTTTCACTGCTCTTCTTAAAAAATTTATGGTGAAAGGAAAATCTTAGTTTTAAATTCTGAATATACCCTAGTCAAATAGAAATAGAAGGTATTCTTCCACATTTACAGACATCTTCGAGGCCTCAAGACACAGAGGCTAGACAGCTGAATTTTAAGACACTCTAAATCAAGGTGGTACTGAAAAATGAAAACGTTCACTTATTAAAATACTAATGAAAACCAACATTACCCCCTTCCATACCACTCATCATCATCCTCTCCCGTTATACCATCTTAGTCAACTGTTGATATAATTGCTGTGACTTCCAAACTTGATATATTCAGAATCACTTGGGGAACTTAGTAAATAAATTCCTCATACCTCTAGAGATTCTAATTCAAATTCTATTATTCTAATTCATAATTCTATTATGGAGTAATTGTTGGGTATTGGGGTTTTTCTAAACTGAATACCTCTAAGTTCCACTAAATATGAATTCCACTGAAATAAAAGAGTTAAATGACATGAGCTGACCATCAGTATTTTACACACAAATTATATTTAAATAATTTAATGTCAACTTCTGGTTATAACAATATTTTTTATCACTCTACACATGTATTTTGTCCTTTGGTGATTAAAATGACTCAGGTCATTCATATTAGAATATTGTTCCTTTTTGGTAGTATAAAATGTCCCTGTGAGTAATTTGGTATAATGTTCAGGGTTGACCAGACTATGTCTCTATGAGTTTTATGATGGCAAAAATATCAACACCACTTAGCTTTGTAGTGCAGTACATTCTCAAGTAGATGTTTTATAATAAGAATCAACTTTAAATAGTCACTAAAGGAATACATCCTGATGTTCTTATTAGTTTTCCAGCTCCAAGAGTTTTCCGTCTGGAAAATTTCAAGGACAAACACTTAAGAGTTCAATTGCCATCTCTGCTACTATCCTGGCAATCCTTATGTCATTTTCCCTTTTGAAAGAATGGGGACTGATTCTGTGGGTCCCCTACTGAGGCATACACAAAAACCACTCTGTTAATCTAGAAAATATGGATGCCTTTCCATATTAACACTTAAAAGAAATGATAAAAGCAAGAGCAAGTCTATAAAGGAGCACAGGTTTAGAGGAAACATCAACTGCATTTCACATACATCTATACCTCCTGTTCAGGTTATTTCCTCATTGTTTTTGTTGTTGCTTTTGTTTGTTTGGTTGGTTTTTCATTTCTAGAGACCAATCATTCTCTCAGAAAGGTGTGAACTGAGCCATAAGTGTATTTTGCTCCCGTTCTCTGGGAAAACACTCTCCTTCATGCATGATAAGGAATTGGCAGTTGCTGGCTAGAGATTTGGGTGATAGTGAAGTTGGTGAGAATGTAGTGGATACTAGGAGGCAGAGATGATCAGGACAGTAATAGCAAAACTAGGATCAAGATTGGAGAGCAGGACTGGGAACCTTTCTTTTATCTCGGTGCTTCTGGAGCTTGCATGTGCATCACGGGCATGAAAAACAAAGAGCTGCTGCTGGATGCAGCAGATATAGGTTGAGTCTGGAACTCTTCCAATCTTAGAAGCTCCCACACATTGTTGCTGCTGCTGCTGCTGTTACTGCTGTGACATACACAATGCATTCTTGGGGCAACAAACCCTGCCAGAGGCTTAAGGATTCTGACCTAAAGAAAAAAAGGAGAGAAGTAGTGACTCCCTCAAGCATGGTGTTGTAGAACCCAAGACAGGACATTGAGCTTAAGTCTTGATTTCCTATGGGTTAGCTGTGAAACCAATTAAAAAAAATGTCCTGTATTTTGAGGGTCATAATGTCCTGTGTATGAACATTTCAACTGAATTGGCAGAAGCATCCTATACAATAATGTGTGGGGGCTGGAAGATGGAAAGAATGAAGGCACACATTGATTTGACAGATTTAGGTAGACCAGCGGCAGCAGAGTGTCAGTGAAGAATAAGTCATAAAGCTCATCAGGTCTGACTCTCCAGTTAGAGGACTCTGGAAAAAGAGCAATGATGAGAGTGTATAAACAACATCATAGACATAGTCCTGACCCCCCAAGATACCAGTATATATACCATGGATCAATTTGTTGGTTTTCTATTTAGTGTCCTTTCTCAGTATCTCTTTATTTTCCTGAGCAGTGCTATGGAGACAGTATGTTTGGGGGAAAGTTCATCGTTTTTTCCACACTTCATTAATTCTGAACAACTATGAGTTACAGCAACTGGTGTAGAGACTAAAGACAAATGGATTTACTAGCAATATCCGATTCCCTTTGTCAGTTGGAAACAAGGAATTTGTTCTCATTCTCATAGAACCTGATGGGCATAACTTTCAGGGAGTGGCCCTTAGAAGATGGCTCTGAAACCTCACAACCATCAAAGTATAGGGCAGATAGACCATCTGAATTCTGATAGGAAACAAAGGGAAATTCAACACTCTTACAGTACTAGCAGTGCATTTACAGCTGTTGCTTCAGTTCACATAAATTAGTGTTCCCCATGGACCCAGATCAAATGTGTACTCAGGGGGCAACAGCCTGAGACCATACTATAATAATTTATAGATGGATCAGAATGGTTCAAATGGATGTGATGTCATATAATTTGCAGGTGTTCATAAACATGACACAGGGTTCAAGTTGCTCTGGCCTGAACCTAAGATGTTCCATTTGGTGACTTCTTAGGATGTGATAACCATAACAATTGCTGCAGACTCAAGATAATGCAAGTGTGTATGTGGAAAGAGAGTGTGTCTTTGGTGACCTATTTATTGTATTCTGGTATTATTGTTCTTTTTTTTTTTTTTGTGGATGTTGCACCTCTAGAGGGTTTTAAGTCATCAAGATGTACATCTCTTTTATTTTATGTTTTAAGTAGTAAAAAATAGTTTGAAGAATATTTATGTATGCACATAGTGCCTGCAAAGCTACAGGGAACCTATCTAACATTGAACTCTTGCAGGGCCCGAGCCCTTTGCCAGTCACGGTGTCTGTATTTCGTGGGTCAGGTGATGGAGCATAGCACTTACTTTTGCTGCATTTCCTGCTGTTAGTTCTCAGAATTAGGCAACTCTGAGTCATTGGTTGTTTTGTTGTTGTTGTTAAAAAAAATAGTTAGGCCTTCACAATGACTACTACCCAAGTAACATCTGCCTCCATCTTAAATGAGAAAATGACTAGTAGCCTATAAAACAATTTGTTTTCCCCTGACACATCCCTATTATTTCCTAGACCCAAAAGACGTATTTTGTTAGGTCATCTGAGAACATCACACTTATACAGCAGTGTATCACAGTCATACAACATTGATGAAGTCATTATGTGTATAGAGTTTTCTTTGGAAACAACAGGCTAAATTAATCATCATAGATTTAAATTTAACAATGTATGTTTATTGCATATTTTACATTTTATAGACATATACAAATAATTCATGTTAAGTTTAAAATACCATATAAATATCTTCTAGCTGTTTGAGTATTTTGTTAGTATTTTAGTGACTGCCTTAATCAAATATCTGTTAATCTAAATCTATGCGCCTATTAGAAAACTAACTACTACAGTGTACTAAATCCGTTTCTTTGACTAATTCTTTTTGGACATAAAATACATTATCAGGGAGATTTTATTCCATAAGTATTACTGATATAAATTTACAAGATTTATAAGGAAAGGATTGATATTGATACACCAATTGGTTAGTGATCTCTCTCTCTCTCTCTCTCTCTCTCTCTCTTCTATAACCTGGCAACAAGCCAAAGAAATAGTAAAGAAATGTCCTACTTGTCCCTTCTATGATCATTTCTCTCTCTTATACATGTAACCAAAGCTTTTGAAAGAAAGGATAAAAAAAAAAAAAACATGTTTGCGTGACTACTGCCATCCTGTCTAGCAATGTGTACATGTGAGACTTTGCATACAGACGGCCTGTCTTTACATTCGACTCAGTCCAAGTTTCCAAGCATGACATAGTCTTTAAGTTTTTAGACCTCAGCTTTTAAACTTCTCTAGACTGTTGTGTTGTGGATTTTACCACTTATAAGCTGATGTTCAGCTGCAAAAGCTGTGAACATAAGGATTCCTTGTTTTTTTTTTTTTTTCCTTTGTGAGGAGGTGTTGGGACATTTTATTCTACTCACATTAGCATTGAAATAAGTAATTTTCTTTAATAAGCATTTTATCAGCAACATATCAAGAGACTGAGTGTTGTTTTTTATTTTTACTTTACCTTTTTATCTTTATAGAGTAATGAATAACAAAATAAAATTTTGTAAGTCAAGGTATGTACCTTGACATTTTGATATGCAGATATGGACAATGATGCTATAAGAAAATTTATCATATCCATTACTTCATTAATTATTCAGTGTGTGTGTGTGGGGTGTGTGTGTGTGTGTGTGTGTGTTACAAACATGATGGGCCACCTATCACCTCAGGGGACTTCAAGGCTGGAGCTCTAACATAAAGCCTCAGTCTCCCAAGTGCTGGATTAGAGGTGTGTGCCACCAAGCACAGTTCTGAATGATCATGCTCTCTTCCTTTACATAGTACTGACATTTTCCTTTTTACCAAAAAGTTAGACTGAAACTGCATACTTCCTGAAAGTAGCTAAGAAAATTTAAAATTGGATTGGTTAAATACAATAAAATATCTGACAGATGAATTATTGTAGAATAATTCTAGAATGCTTATGTAGAATGAAGTTTCTGTCCTGTCAGCCACTCCCAAATACCATAGCTGCTTTCCAGATAATTGAATCAGAGGTGTAATATTACTTATTAAGTAATAATAAGTATTATTATTAATAATTTGGTTCAGGCGTATTACTGGCTAGTTCTTACATCTTAAATGAACCGATTTCTATTAGTCTATGTATTGCCACATAGCTGTTGCATTACCAGTCTGCTGGTATGTTGCTCCTCAGACAGCTGGCTGGTGTTTGCCTCAACTCCATCCTTATTTTCTCCCCTGTATTCTGTTTGGCTTTCCCACCTAGCTATACTCTGCCTGGCTATAGGTCAAATCAGCTTTGTTTATCAACCAATGAGAGCAACACATATTCACAGCGTACAGAAAGACTGTCCCAGAGCATGCTTAGCTATATAAAAATATAAAGTGATAATTCCATTTTCCATCTTTTTATTTATTGCATAAATGGCCAAATTCATGTAACAGGATAAAGTTAATACCACTTTCTAATTCAAGACCTGATAGGATGTAAGATTCTCTTCTAAAATTTATTTTTTTTATAACTCCACACATTTCTAGAATACATTCTGATTACATTAACCATCACCCTCTTTTATATGTCCCCCATTCTTGCTGGGTTCTCTTCCCAAACTATTCTCCCTCTCTCTCCCATGGCTCTTTGTGACTGTGTGGTGGTCTTATGTCGGAAACCACACTTGTGTATTTGCAACTGTGACAGCTATGCCATATCCCCCCCAAAAAAAAAAACCCAGCATTTTTTAGCACTATTCTCCACCCTTCAACTCTTCTAACTTTTCTGCCCCCTCTTCCATGATGTTCCCTGGGCCTTGAAGGGACTGATGTAGATGCCTTCTTTAGGGATATACTCTGAATAGTCACTAATTCTCATCACTTTGAGCACTTGTAAGACTCTGCTTTAACTTTCATCCTCTACTTTTAAAAAAATATGCTTCTTTGACTCAGGCTAAAAGAAACACAAGTTTATGGTCATAAACATAAATGTTTAGGAGAAAGTTTGGCTATCTGTTCATTTAGAAAAATGTCACTAGTATGTACTCCTCTAGGGTCTTTGATCTCTGGAGTCATAGGCTTTTGACAAATGTTATAGGACCAAGTATGTGTCTACTCTCATGGAGCATGCCCCCCAAATATTACAAGGTGTGCTTAATTAATTTCTTAAACATTTTTTGTGGCTATTGAGCCAGTAGATATATCCTTTCTCTCAAGTTGCAATTGCAGCACTGAGAATTCACAGCCAGGAAGGATCACTGTTATATTTTCTTCCTCACTGCCCGCATAGCATCTTCTAAATCATAAATGGTAACCAGCAGGCAGGAAACTTTTAGCTCAGCTCTTTGCTGAGCTTTATCCAAATGCTGTGTAGTCTTCAGCAAAAGGTCTTACCCTCGAGTTCTGATACCAAATGAAAAGCAATGGCAATATTCTATATTGCTCTGGGAGCCCCTGAGGGCTCTCTGGCTACCAACGTATAAGGAGATAACAAATACCTGGCTACTCAGTGCTAGGGAAGTCATGATTACTGGAGAAGAATCTCCAACTCCTAAGTTACTAAACCAGCATGATCCCTAACAGCAATCTATAAACATGTGTCTTTTATATACACAGATAAACATAGTCTTCACTGCTCACAAAAGAAGCTTCTCTTTTTAACAAACAAGGATCAGTACAGAAAACCACAATGAACCAAAATGCAGAGCTGTGAAACACAGTCAGCGTGTATACATCTAGAGAAAACTCCCACACTTAAGGCTCAGGGAACATTGCAGAAGAAGGAACAAAGAGATTTTAAGGATCTGGGATCAGGGACTTTGCTGTGAGATTGTGTCTCCTAGGGATATAGATATCAGAAGTACTTATAAAGTCTCACCAATACGACCTGGAAAATATGAGCTGAACAAGGATGATACAAGCAAACATGCCAAACTGAACTGAGAAAAACCCCCGTAAGGTTTTTCTTACCTAACCCTGCCCAAAGAACTATAGGCAACTGAGAGGAGCTGGGACTGGGAGAGGTGGCCTTCCCCCAGGGAAGAGCACACCCACTGGGTGTCCACTGCCAAACTTCGTCCTGTAAACATTCATACAGGCAGCATTCTATGGACTTAACAGGTTATATTTAGGAATATTTGTGTCTAGACATATAATTATATGCATACAATAACAATTTATAAAATGTAGAGCCATTAATTTGAAGGAGAGAGGAGAAGGGAATATGGGAGGGTGTAGTGGAGAAAAATATTGTGGTCAAAGTATAATCTCAAAAATAAGGAAAGATAAAAATCTCTATGGATTCTGGGAGTATAACTCTGTTCACATTCTTTTATTTTGAATTATAATTTTAGTTTATAAATAGTTTCCCATTGGGTTTTTCCATACATCCCTATGTTGCATTGGCTGTGTGCTCACTTCCTACTTTCCCAGAAATCTCTGCTCCCTTCAACAAGAAAATGTTTCCACTCCTAGTACCTCCCCTACTTTTGTAGCAGATATGTTTTGCTCTCACCACTCCTGAAAACACTCCTCTGCCACTTGTGGCTGCTTTCTTACCTTCTTGTCTCAACAACTATGTGTTCTAACTTAAACACAATCTTATTTCAATGTTGGAATTTGCTTATGAAAAAAAAATACAGCATTTGCCTTTCTGGATATGGGTTACTTGATGAGTATAATATTTTCTAATTCTCCTCAGTTTCCTGTAAGTTTCACTTTTCTTTAGTGCTAAATAGAATCCCACTGTGTGTATATAGCACACTTGCATTATCCAGTCATTTTATAGATAGATATCAAGACTGATCCCATTTTCTAGTTATTGTGAATAGAGCAGGAATACATACGGATGCTAAATGATCTCTGTAGTAGAATACAGAGACTTTTGGATACATTCCCAGGAGTTACATAGTTGAGTGATACGGTGTTTCTATTTTTAAGTTTTGAGAAACCTCTACACTGAGTACCACAGTGGCTGCACCAGTTTACAGTCCCATCAACCAGAAAGCACTGCTCTCGTTTCTCCATATTCTCACAGTATTTGCTGCCATTGGTTTTCTCAGCCTTCCTGACTAGGGTGCGATGGAAACTCTAAGTACTTTCAGTATGCATTATATTTAGTGAAGCTGAGGCCCACAGAATGGGAAAGGATGTCAGTAGTTACACATCTGCTAAGTTTGCAGCCTCTTCTATAAATACTTTACCCTCAGGATTATATATTTTTCTTCTTCCTGTATTCTGTGCTGAGGATTGAACCCAGGGTATCATTGAAGTACTCCCCAGCCCTGAGCTTTCCACTGGAATTTTCAAGAGCCTGGAAAAAAAGAAAGATCCTTCTGCTTCAAAGCTACATCTACCTTTCATTTCTGTAGACTTTTTTGGATAGTAGCCATCTGAACCATTGTGTCTTCTACCTGCCCTTGAAGCCATTAAATCATCATTTCTTGTACACTACATAATATGTCATTGGCTTCTGTGGTCCACCTGACTGCCAACTGCTGTTGCCTAGCAGTTGGAGCAAAAGCATCCTGGGAAGATTGGTTGGCATATTAATTTCCTCTCCAGACTGCTTGCTTCCCTAGAGGGGTAGGACACATTTATGTGACAATCAGTCACATCAAAGGTTACCTGTGGGAGCATTATTTAACTTTTTGACCCATTAAAGGGACCCTGGAGAAAATTTATCAAGTTGTTTGACATAGAAGCTACAAAAAAAGGAGTCAAAGAACTCCCATAATTTTGCAGCCTGGGTGATATGGGGGGGCTGATAACATCAGTCACAGAAACAGGAAATGCTGAGCAGTGTAGAAATCAGGGTCCATTCCAATACCTTCTGTGAAATAGTAACTTGATATAGGTTGGAAAGGCAGGACCAAAGCATAGGATAAAAGAAGGCTGAACAGGAAGATTTAAAAAGTGAATTTTCAGGAGCTAGCATTAAAGCTATGAGATTGACTAGCCAGAGTATTCAGAGAAAAATAATCCCCATTTATATTGGTCATAGTGGACCACAGCCCAAGTGCAGCTCAATTTAGGCATGGCCATCAAGGAATGTGTAAATGCAGAGCCATGAACCAGACTCTGATGACTTCTGGAGAAGTACACACACACACACACACACACACACACACACACACACACACATATATATATATATATGGATAGACAGTGAGTAGAAGTGTGTGTGTGTGTGTGGTGTGTGTGTGTGTGTGGTGTGCGAGCGCGCGTGCACATGCATGCTCACAATGATTAAAAGTCTGATTTCCACATAATTTAGAAGAATGTCTTCATGACATCAGTTTGAAGTCTCAGAGTACAGCTCCTTTTGAGGCTAGACTGAATTTATTGTTGGCCATAGTCCACACTACTCAAACAGTCTGTACTTCTATTTTTGAGTCCCACAAGTGTGTTCTCAATGCTTGTCACCTTTATGGTTTTAAGTGTGCAACCTGTGACCCATGAGACTGAACTGAAAAATTTCATCGTGAGTACAGTTACTAAATTTTGGACCTTAGTATTAAGAATTATTATGGTTTAACAGTTAGCTTTATCTTGGATATATTTCATGCATTTCCCAAATTCATGCACTGAACTTTAATCTACCATGCCTCAGGCAGGGTTATTGCAAATGTGGTTAGTGAGGATATCAACACAATAGAACAGAAGAGTCCCCTGTTACACTACGCCGTGGAATAATTCTCCTATACAATGTAAAGATTTGTCACATAAATTGGTTTAACGAGATGCTGATTGGCCAGTAGCCAGGCAGGAAGTGTAGGCAAGGCAACCAAACTAAGAATGCTGGGAAAAGGAAGGGCCTAGTCAGGAGTCAGCAGCCAGACACAGCTGAAGCAGGATGAAAAATGCTGCACTGAGAAAAGGTACCAAGCCACATGGCTAAACATAGATAAGAATTATGGGTTAATTTAAATGTAAAAGCTAGTTAATAATAAGCCTGAGCTACTGGCCAAGCATTTGTAAGTAATATTAAGCCTCCAAGTCAATTATTTGAGAAGCAGCTGCTTAGTGTTTGCAAGTTGCTGGCAGGACAGAAACTTCTGCCTACAACACTATGCCTGAGTCTTCATCCACAAGGAAACCTGGGCACAAACATGTATAGGGGAGAATGTCATGTAAGGGCAAGACCTTCAGGCTGGAGAACACTGAATACTGCTATGAAACACCAGATATCAGGACAAATATCTGGAGTAGGTTTCCTGGAGGATCCAATCTTTCAAACATGTTAGTATAGATGTTTGGCTTCCAGAGCTGAGCATAGTAATTACTGATGTTTGTGGGACCAAGTTTGGAGCCCTTGTAAGCTAATACAATAAAAACAATATTATTCCTAAAAAAAAATAATTATTTAACTATTTTGAAGGCAGGAAAGCTTTTTGCCCTTGCAATGACTGTTATTTTCAAATCTTATAAGAGAAAAATGCTAAAAATCATGGGGTCTTTTTCAAAGATCCATTTAGTTAACAGACATGGCTAGATTTAAATACTATTGTTCATAGAAATTCTGCATATGTGAGGGTCTACTACTTAATTTCTTACAGTATAGATATCGATTTTAAATCTGAGTTGCAATTGCATCAACCACGTAGCTGGACTAAGATGAGGAAGAATATGCAGAGGGATTTATGTAGTGCCAATACAGGGTCAGCATGGAGAAAACTGTGGCTGATATTATTATAAACTATTAGCAATAACATCCCTATTTTTTCTTAAGATTGAAAAGCGAAGTGGCATCTAAATCTTAAAGACTGCAGGAACAGAGAATTTGCTTTTCTGGGTTCACTATGGATTTCTTCAGACATATTTTTACATGCTGTCTTTGACCAGTATCCACATCTTTGTAGAAGGAAGCATAGATGAATCTGATCTCAGAGCAGTTAGATATCTCTATAAACCAAAAACTGATTACTTTATAACTGGTGTCAGGGTCAATTTCAGAGAGTCTTTTGTACAAAATAGAGGCCAATAGTGCAGTGCAGGTGTTTGATTACACTCAGCATCATGGCTTCTGAGTTGATTGCTATTCCCTGTGATGGAAACTCTGCTTAGATAGACCTTACTTAATTTTTATTTTCATTAGCCACCATCCATACCCAGTGCTATAACTAATGCCTGTTGAATAAGTAGAGAGCAAGTCTCTATAAACAAAGAGATGGTATTACACTGCAGTTCTCTTATCTAGGAAAAGGGGAAGTACAAAGTATATGTTAAAGCTGTAAAAAACATTTTCTTTGATTTTCTCATTTTAATTCACCATCTATGCCAGTTTTCTTTACTATAATAAATACTTGACATAGATTAACTGACAAAGGGAAAATGGGTTTTTTGTGTGTTTACTTTTACTTATGATTTCAGGGCTTTCCATTAGAGCTGATAGACCTCATTGCTTTTGGACCTATGGTGAGGCAATGTATTATGGTAGGAAACTACACAAGAGAAAATTTCTCACTTGATGGCAGGCATCTAAGAAGGAGGGAGACAGGATGAGATGGAGTCACAATCATAAATTCTTCTTCCAGGGTATAGTCCTTGATGATCTCACTTCCTTCTAGGTCCCAACTCACACATTACAGTGACTTCCCAACAACACCTTGGGCTAGAGACCAAGTCTTTACTATATGGGCACAGCACTGCCTTTACTTTCTTAAAAATCAAAAAACATTCATGACCTATTTTTTTTGTTTGTTTGTCTGGTTTTGGTTTTAGAGATCCTTTTTTGTATATTGTTTTTTTTTTTTTTTTAGACAGGGTTTCTCTTTGTAGCCTTGGCTGCCCTGAAATGTACTCTGTAGACCAAGGTGGCTTCAAATTCAGGGAGAATTACCTGCCCCTACCTCCCAGGTGCTGGGATTAAAGGCATGTCCATTTTTCTGTATTATTTTCTAAATTTCACCTACAATTGCTTTAGTTGTACCTTTTAAAATGTTTAGCTATAGCTGTGTGCTCCCAATCTTGCAAGACACAGTTTGTAAATAGGAGTGAGGTTAAAAAGAAATGTGTAACGAACTATAGAAATGACCCCTGAAAGTATAGTCTTTCCAGGAAAGGCGCAAAGCTACACAGAGAAACCCTGTCTTGAAAAACCAAAAAAAAAAAAAAAAAAAAAAAAAATGTGTAATGTTATCTTTCTGACTCAACATATAAATGCCATTTTGTAATATATTTTAAAAGCAAGCTGGCTTGCAAAAGCAAGATGTCTATCTATAGAACAATAACAAATGAATGAACAGAGTGAAATAGGACACATTAAAACAATTTTGTTTGTTTCTTGGGTTGCACTAAATTTAATGCCTTTAAAAAAAAACATGATTATTTTTGCATGTGAGTAAGGAATCGTAAAGCCTTACCCAGCTATAAGTTCAAAACCACAAACACATCTTACTCAAATCTCACAGAACATGTAACTAAGTTTGAAAATGTATACCTATATATGTTTACCATGGTAGCATTATTAAAAACCTTGCTGTAACTTGGAAAAATATTTCTAAAATGATAGATAATATAACCAGGATCATAACTTTAATGTACGGTGACTTTTGTTATTTTAATTCTGATTTATTTTCCTCGTGATGGAAATTTGCAGCTACTTATTTTTGTATCAACTTTCTGGGAAATGAAGCAAATTCAAAATACATTTATAGGTGAAGAGGATGCAAAGATAGCAACAGCTGGCCAGGTCTGGTGGCATGTAGTTTAAGTTCTCAGTACTCAGTTTATTTTAAGGCCTCCTTGAAAGTAGAGGTGTTGGGCACATGCACAAATTTTTGTGAGAAGAAGAATAATGAATAGATTTCATGGAGATGAATTAAAATTAGTTTCAATCAAAATATATTTTGAATCAGAATTCACAGACATGTGAATGGGACAGAGTGAGCTTCCAGGAGCCCTGGACATCTTTGTACGGACTTGTAGGGTGTGACAAGAATGTGAGCCCTAACTATGTGGAACCCACACCACTTCACCATATTGTTCTTTTCACTCAGGTTTACTAAGTGCTTCCTAAAAGCAGGAGACTCTCCAAGATCAGTGAGTGTCTTTGAGCTTCATGCAAGATCAGTATCTGCCTGGCCTCACTTGGCCTTCTGTTTGGCCTGAGAGACTAGGCAATGTGTAAAAGTTGGCTTTCATGCTACATTCAGGGTTTCTTGCTGACCCAGGAACCTGTGTCTTCTCACAGCATCCACAAAACACATAAAGGCTTACCATGGAGTAAAGCAACTCATAAGGGCAAATCACAGGCCCCAACAGTATCTGAACTCAAAGTGGGCACACTCCATAATAAAAAGGACAAGAATGATGTGTAAAAGATGGCTTCTGATGAGACTGTCACTCCTGGCAATTGAAATTGCAACTGAAATGATAGTTCTTTCAATTCATTGCTTTCTTTGGTTTGCAAACCTTCAGTGGAACCAAAATTAGGTATAAGCCACAATGATGATAATCAAATGTAACAGAAAAAAATCATTTTGTAGGAAGAGATTTGTTATGTACTAGTCACAATTCAGAGAAAATATTTTGGAATTACTCAACTGTAAAGAAGAAATACACTTGGAAACTCTTTGAAATGAATTAAATAATAGTGCATTTGAGCTGTTTAGCAGCAAAATGATGAAGATGTTTTTTTTTTATGATTCGGATGCTCCCAGCAGTATTGATTTGATGTTTGAGCAGCCTCCTTTATTGAATATGGTTTGCAATAATGAAACAGCTGTGGTATACTTCTAAAGATGCAATTTTTACTTTATGAACTCTTTGGGAGGCAGTAAGCTCAAATTGAAAGCATTAGGTTGCAGCAAGCAGTATGAACCCTGAAGTCTCTAAAAAAACTGCACTTTAAAAGATGTTTACATTTAGAGACTGGAGATTCTGATTCTTTTAATGCCTCTAAAATTTGCTACAAAACAAAATGTTCATGTTTGAATGGGAAGGAAAAAACTGACAGATTCTCTTGACATTGTTCACACAAGCTTTAAGTGTAGAACAGAAATCAGTGGACACACAGTCGTAAAGATTATGACCCTACAAATGCATATGCTATTTCATGAATAAGTTTAAAAAAAAGGCTAAGAAAAAAATCAAGAATGCCTACGATTCCACTGAACACTAACCTTTTTAAAAATTCACAAACTACCTTGTTTTTTAAATCAATTTATAATTTTGTGTTAGGCCACATTCATGGCTATTCTATAATACATGCAATCCACGGGCTGTGAGTTGTCCATGCCAGGACCCTATATATGCAAATAAAACCTCAATAAGAAAAGCTAGGAGAATCATTTCCTCCTTAGTGTTTTCATTTTACTTCATTCACTAGTTTACGTGTTTCTGGTACATAGTGAGGTCTTGTGTACAATGATGGTAATAATGTCAAATTAGAGGCTTTTTGTCTTTATTAACACTCGCTTCATTCCCTTCACCTTTACTGAGTAGTGTTTAGTGAATCAATAGTGTGTGTTGCCTTTGTCCTATTCACATATTTGCTATTATCAGTGCTGGTCACTGGGTATTATTTCACGTTTTCTGTGTGTTTCCAGGGAATAAGTATAGGGTTTGGCTTTTCATTTGGTTGGAATGCATAGAGAAGTGAGAACACTCTTTCTTTGCTAAGATGTACTGCTGTACAGGGCCACAGGGATGCAGCAACTGGCCTGTTTCTAAGGAAAGCATTTGTAGACTGTGTGTGTGCAGTTGCTTTTCTCATTTGCCATAACCAAACATCTAACAAAGCACCTTAGAGAAGGAAAGGTTTGCTTTCACTCACTCTTCAAGGAATAGTTAGTCAATCATGGCAGGGAAATCATGATGTTAGGAGTGTGATGTACCTGTCCACGTCGTGTCTGCAATCAAGAAGGAAAGAGATTCAGAGGAAAAAATACTACTGTAAATTGTAAATAGTCAATATATAATCCTATTGAATGCAAATTTGTGACTGTTGGCCATATTATCTCAGAGGATCAGATAAATAAAGTTTATTTCCTATATTAAAAAAAGAAAGAAGGAAAGAGAGATGAATGCTGGTGCTGGCATACAGACCAATGGGATAGTGCTGCTTGTACACTTCCTTCTTAGTTAAACCTTTCTGGAAACTCATAAGCCCACAGAGATGAGTTACCTTGCTGATTGTCTATCTCATCAGTCAACAATGAAGATTGCCCACCACAGACTGTAGTCTTTATTTTGTGGGTCCATCTTAGCAACAACAGTGCACTAGGGCATATTTATCCTTAGTGGCAGTGAATGCTTGTCTTGTGTTTGTGGCTTTAGTCAGATGAACAATTTAGAATTCTTTTCACTTTGTTTTTAATGTCTGTAGACCTTGTTCTTTCATTAAAAAGAAAGTCACTATGGGCTGGTGTGGAGCTCAGTGGTAAGATTCTTGCTTAGCATGTTGTAGACTCTTGGTTAATCCTCAGCACTGCAGAATAAAACAAAACCACACAACAGTATGCAAAGCAAGTTATTCCAAATATTGGGGTATCAGAGCTCCACACAACTGACTCCTGTTCTTCTAAGATAACTATTGAGACTTGACGGAGAAGAGCAATACTGGCCCCTCTACTCTACTTTTCTAAGAGGAAGGGCTGCTTTAAGCCACAGGTCATCTCATACCAGCACAGTGTTGGCCACACCAGCATCTAAAGAATAACACCAGCTCCTTTCTGTTCTTCAAATAAATATCTAGAGGTTTCAAAAAGGCAGCAGGAGCTTGAGTGTTTCAATCCCCTTGTTTGCCACCTTATCCTGTTGAGTCAGCTGGACATGCCAAGCTGGTTGCCTGGGAAGATCCCAGGGCAGTGCACTCTCCTCTTGTCTCAGCTTCCATGCACAGTCCACTTGCTGCCTTCTCAACAGGTGTGGCCTGCTGCTTCCAGATGTCTCCCACATGTCTCCAGTGATGCAACTGAGTGGGTGCCCCCTGCAGTGACTACACATTACTCTACCTATCTGCCAGGTGTATGTGGACACAGGAGTGATAACTTCTACAGCTCTTTGAAGGATAAAGATTCAAATTTTGTGGATAAGAGAAGGCTTTCTTCTCTTCTAATGTGTGAAGGTGCAGGGGCATGGTACTGATCTTTCTTTTTTCTTCCTTTTACTCTCTCAACCTCAGGAAACCTGGCTGTGCTCATTTCCTTTGAAGGATTATGTAGTCAAGTCCTTTGTCACACAGTTGAGGTGACTGCCAGATGACAGCAAACTTTGAATGAGAAGGTCATTCTGGCACTGCCTGTGATGTCATTCCTGCTGACCAAGCTGAGCCTTGCAAAGGGTCCCTTCCATAGCATCAATCATCATCATGTTGCAACAGTGGATGACCAACCATAGAGACCTAGAGGTCTGTATAGACAGGCAGTGACAAGGTGGTCATGTGGATGGGTTTACAACCAATAAGAAGGCAGAACAGAAAAGGACAGACACACAGGAAGTAGTTTTCTTTTCTGAGGGGAAGGACGGCAGCAGCAGGAAGGATAAGAAGGTGGTTTTAAGTCTCAGCTCTTAGGTACTGCTCTGCCTCTTGGGCTTTTAACTCTGCATTTGGTTCTGTGTTTCTTATTTAATAAGACTGTTACATCTACAATACTTTATTGCCAAGTTCAAGGGAGATATTTTAAAACAAGATAGTGACCCAATTGGACAACTTATAAATAAAGCAATGCAAAGGTTTGTCATTTAGAATTCAAATGAGGGCTGGGCAGTAGTGGCGCACACCCTTGATCCCAGCACTCAGGAGGCAGAGCCAGGTGGACCTCTGTGAGATTGAGGCCAGCCTGGGCTACAGAGTGAGTTCCAGGAAAGGCGCAAAGCTCCACAGAGAAACCCTGTCTTGAAAAAACAAAACAAACAAACAAACAAACAAAATTCAAATGAGGATAACTCCTCTGCTAGTTCTTAGACAGCTTTGTCTGCCAAGAGGACCACATCTCCTCCATCCAGTTTAGAGAAATGTCATCATGGTTTTCAGTCTAAATTATTGCATGAGAGCTAGTATTTCCAGTGCTGTTCCCTAGTCAATGGGGTTGTTCTACGAAGTTCTGGGAACTATATAAGGTGGCACCTAGCTGGATGAAGTGGGTCACTTGAAATGGAATTTTTAGTGGTATCTTGTCTTCATAACTCTCCTGTCTCTTGTTGCCTCTGCCAGAGGCTCCTTAGACCAACCAAGCTAGACCAATATGATAGACAAACCCTTACCCAAACTAACCAAAAGTCAGAGAGAGAACATTCAAATTAACAAAATCAGAAATGAAAAGGGAGACATAACAGACAATAAGGAAATCCAGAGAATCATCAGGTCGTGCTTCAAAAACCTGTACTCCACAAAATTGGAAAATCTAAAAGAAATGGATAATTTTCTGGATAGGTACTACATACCAAAATTAAATCAAGACCAGATAAACAATTTAAATAGACCTATACCCCAAGGAAATAGAAACAGTCATTAAAAGTCTCCCAACCAAAAAAAGTCCAGGACCAGATGGTTTTAGTGCAGAATTCTACCACAATTTCAAAGAAGAGCTAATACCAATACTCTTCAAATTGTTTCACACAACAAAAGCAGAAGGAAAATTAACAAACTGTTTTTATGAGGCTACAGTTACCCTGATACCCAAACCACACAAAGATGCAACAAGGAGAACTGCAGACCAATCTGCTTTATGAACACTGATGCAAAAATCCTCAATAAAATACTGGCAAATGGAATCCAAAAATGCAACAAAAAAATCATCCACCATGATCAAGTAGACTTCATCCCAGAGATGTATGGAAGGCTCAACATATGAAAATCTGTCAATGTAATGCATCATATAAATATAAACTGAAAGAAAAAAAACACATGATCATCATATTAGATGCTGAAAAAAGTCTTTGACAAAATTAAACACTCCTTCATGATAACGGTTTTGGAGAGATCTGGAATACAAGGAACATACCTAAACATAATAAAGGCAATTTACAGCATGCTGACAGCCAACATCAAATTAAATGGAGGGAAACTCAAAGCAATTACACTAAAATCAGGAAGAAAAAAGGCAGTCAGTCTACTCTTCCCATATCTATTTAATAGAGTACTCAACATTCTAGCTAGAGAATGTTATGTATTTTTAAAAATGCATCAAATTTCTTGTTCAATACCATGTCACACTGACATGTTAATTGTGTTGGTAATCATTAAAATATAATTTACCAATAACTAAAACTGAATTACTGTCCCAAATTTGTGTCTGCGACACTGTCATACCAGCAATATGCTTGCTACTTGTATCTACACCAGCATTACTGTAAGCACACATGGGTTTCTGCAGTACACACAAGTGTGCACTTGAATGTGCACACACACCATACACACATGCATACCACACACATGCATGCACATATGTGCACATGCACACACACACACACACACACACACAATTTACTTTCTAAGTGAAATGGTGATATTAGATTGATTGTAACACTATCTAATGCTAAAATACCAACACCACCAACAACAAAAAGCCACTAAGTATGTCTGCCGTCTTTTGTCTTTTCACAACCTTAGAGGAAAGTTCAGTGCCTGAGGATGGCAGTCTACTCAACTCAGAATTCTTATAGTTGTTATTCAAATTCCTTTCAGGAAATTTTGTCATATTTATCTTTAAATGTTTTATCTTACTCCAGAGTCTTTATTAAGCTTCAAAAATTCAAAACATCAAATCACTAGAGGCAAGTTTGTATTACCACCATGAATAGACAGGTACCTACCTTTAATTTCAATCAACAGGAAAGAAGCTTGGAATTTCAGGGTTAGAAATAGTGGAGAGAGGAACCTGAATGCTTTCTTTATAGTGGTGTGTTTTCATTAAACATTTTTCTTTTCATGGAAAAAGTCAGACTGTCTTTTCACCTCGTAGCTTTTCATTTGAGAGTCTTAATCATTGGAGCAGCTGTCCTAATCTTTCATAGTTGTGTTTTCATTCAATCTCTCTACCTCCTTCCTTCCCTCTCTTTCTGATGTGCACACACTTAATACCACACAAATCCACCACTTATTTGAGAAAATTGCACTGGTATATATGTATAATAATCTACTCAGTAGAAACCATGCATCTTTCAAGAGTTTAATGATACACTCGATCAATAACTCTGGCTTGACACGTTATGAAAACATCAGCATGTGGTTTCATTTTTATTTCCAAAACGGATTTCCTTGTAAATTCTACAATTTCCCATGAATCCAGGAATTCTGAGGCTAGGAAGCACATCAGCAGCTCCTCACTCTAAGGATTAATGTGAAAATGTTTGGAGCTTTGTAGCTCTGACTGAACGCTGGGTGAAATCAATTTTCAAGCACTATAAAGCAAGGGCTTGGGGCTCAGACAACGATTACAGAGCAGACACACTTTAACACCCAGAACAAACATCTGGATCCTGTTGACTCTTTCACCATGGTGAAGGGCTGAAGGAAATATAATCCCTGTCTGCTGATGCTGTGGAGATTCTCCCAATCCATGAGTAGCTGGAGCCACCCCCACATACATACACACACACACACACACACACACACACACACACACACACACACATATACATATACACATATACAAACAGACACACATACAAATACACAGACACACAAACACATATATACACAGACACACACATATACACAGACATACAGACACGCAGACATACACATACATATACACAAGCATACACACACAACCATACACACACATGTACACAGATACACACACACACACACACACACACCTATATACATTACTCTACAGATTAACTATAAAGAATGTCTATAGCTTTTACTAAAACAATCAGAAAAGCAGCAGATATTCTCCCTACCATATCTGCAGTGGTTATCTCTACCAGAAAAACTGGTGGAGATTTGTGCAAAGCAATAAATGTCAAAGCTGCTCAGAGGAAAATATTATGCTTCTTACTCTGCTCTAGAAGTGGCCATGATGGAAAATGTATTAAATGTTTGATGTAACTTCTATAGAAAGCCTGGGTTTTAAACGCTAAGAAGCAAGATGCCTTGCTATGCCTTGCAGTTGCTCTTGTGCCCTCAAGGTTTCCTTTTGTCACTGTATGAATTACCTCAAGTGAATGGATGTCATGTTGCAAAAACCTCCCTAAGGAGAAGAAAAATCACCGTGTGCTTTCCAGTGGTTCTAGAGAGAATGGGAGGTGAGTAGGAGGAATCCCAAGAGGAAGAAGTTTTCCTAAGCAGTCATGCTCAGATCTCCAGGTGGATGATTACCCCAGGTTCCATGGCTTTGAAATCTAACGATCACATAAAACTGCCCTCAAAGCAGTTGCAGCATTTGGTGCCACTTTCTTTCCTGTGTAGATCAACCCCAAGTAATATGTCAAGATCAAGGTACATTTCAAAGAGAAATTCTTTGAAAACAAATCATGGTCACTGCTGATTAATCATTCAAACTCATCAATCTTGTGTGTGAGCCACCAGACATCCTCCCTCAACTGGAGCGCATGGACTCCCTCCTGGTGTGCAGTGATCCACATGAGGTTTTACTGTCAGTCCCATCTTAGTGGAGTTTCTTCTGGGATCCATGCTTTAGACTGGAGGGCTGGGCTGCAAATGTTACTCGCTTGCCCCTCAAAGAATCCCATAAAACTATGCATTGCTTCATGCACTTGACTCTTTAAAAGGCTCATCATGGATGTTAATATTGCAACATTGAAAAAAATACCAGCATACTGTAAAGTCGTTCAGATGCCAATGTAGTTAAAATTCTTAGATTGTCATTTAAAATGGTTTGTACAGCACTGTGGAATGCACCGCCACCTATTTAACTCATGCATGTGTGGAAACATCATCTGGTGCCACTTTATATATATATTTGATTTTGAAGTTTCATGTATTAAATAAAATGAATTTAATTACAAACATGAGATATATTTATGTTTGAGTATTGTCTACTGATCATCTACCATGCTCCTATGCAATGAGAATGTAAGTATTTGTAAATATACATCCCTTAAATGCAGTACTTTTTAATTTCCTGTGATTGTGTACCTCTGACAAAGACTTCTAATGCATTGAATTTTCAGTAAGGTAAAACTTTGTATCTTACATCAAAGACACTAAAGTGCAATTAAATGTTAAAAGTTATAATTCTAAAAATCACAAAATGAAACTCTGGGTAGTTTATCTCTTGGTAAGATAGTTGAGAATTTATTAAAACATAACTTATAATATACATATTTCTTATCTCTAAATTTACACTGTGTTCAAATGTAACTCTAATTACATTATTTTTCTTTCTTAGATGATTATGCTAGTAACCTATTAGAAATCTCAAACCCTGGAAGGCTGTGGCAGGAGAACCCAGAGCTTCAAGCAATCTTGGGCCACATCTGGAGTTCCAGAATAAGTTGAGTTTTGAAAAATACTATATTTCAATGTTAATTAAGATTAGGAAAATAGAATTGGAGAGAGGAAAGAAAAATTATGGGCTTAATCCAAAATATATTGTCAGCAGCTTCAACAAAAGAGAGGTGCACATGAGACTTTAATATGGAAAATGGAAATCTGGGTTAGTCTTTACACAAATAAATGTGTACTTACAAAAATCAAAAACACCTAATTGAGAGCATTTTTCAACATACTGTAAAGGACTTTTATTCTTTAATTAGAGCTTGGTAACTAATGCTGTGGCTTTAATTGGAGTGTAGGTGGTTTATATTTCACACACACACACACACACACACACACACACACACACAAGTCTTTTAGGAAGGTAAAGGTAATGGGAGGAGGATCAACTATTCTTTTTATCAGAGTCAGGAAAGGGGCATGATGTTTACTCAGACAGCATCACACTGAAGCCTCTTGATACACTATCAGGGAAACACTATTCTCTTTGTTGGGAATGAGTAGGTAGATGTAGTAGAGCTGTAAATTTTGCTCACATGACATTTTTATTGAATGGTGGAGCTAGGATTCAAGTGTAGCTATTTCAAGTTTTAACTCTGGTTTTGGCTGTTATTTACAAAGCATAGTCTTAAGGAACATGATCATGTCCATGGACTTCCAGAAGCCTTATGTGTGACATTTTAAAAGACTTAACTTTAAATTAAACAAGAGATTAGTGTAAACTTCCATCTGAAAAGTCCAAGCAAATGGAATCTGTTTATCTGAAATTATATTCTTTATTTTGAGTGCATCATTTACCAATACTCATATTTCATTACAAAATAAGATTTTGAAATCTTTGTTTCCATTCATAAATCAACCTTTGGCTTGAATCTTGCTTGCTAACAGTGTTCCATCTCTTTGAGATTTTTTTTCGTTGCATGGTCATAAAGCCCCCGAGCATAACTGTGATGAGATGTTTTCTGTGTTTGTAAGGCATCTACATGCTTCTCAATTTAAACATCTCTTCTCTTTGGTGGTTTTGCTCTTACTGCAATGACAAACAAACATAATTCCTTCTTGGAAACTGAGACAAAGCAAGACATTTTTAGTGTTATAATCAATAATCTTCAATTATGAAGTTAATTAATGTATTTGTATACTTAACTGTGTTTACATCACACCAAACATAACATCACACCAAAACCTCTTGATGCACTACGAGGAAAACACTATTCTCCAGGTTAGGAATGAGTGAGCAGATGAGGCAAAGCTGTATATTTTCCTCACAATGATGCTTTTGAAGAATGATGGAGTTAGAATTGAAATGCAGTTATTTCGAATTTTAACTCCCAGTTTTAGCTGTTACTTAGAAAGCAGAGTGGGAATTATTAAGCTTTGAAATCATTCTATCTGTGAACTTCCTGATGTTATATCAACCGTGTTGTGAATCCATGCAGATCAATATCCTTTCCTAAAGAAAGTGAAATTCCTGTACATTTAACCTATATCTTTACACATTGGCATACATACATCAATGGTGTGTGTGCATGCATGTGTGTGTGTGTGTGTGTGTGTGTGTGTGTGTGTGTGTGAGCTAGAATGTTGTTTAAACTTGTTCCTGAGTTGTGGACTTCATAATGCATGGCCAAATTTCCTTAATATTATAACTTTACTTTCAGTGTTTGTCTGTTATAACTCAAGGCCAATTTGAAACCTCCTACAGAGTTAAGAAAGACTTTAATATTTTTGTATGTCTTATTTCTGGTTACTCACGGCTGAAGTTGTGTTGTTGTCTCTATCAGGGACACATGGTTCCTCTGCACTCCTGGGGTTTCTTCAATTACTTCCTCAGCTGCCCATCAGCCCTCATACATTTCTCTTGCTTCTTAACATCCATCTTACATAGTGTGGTGATTTGAAAAAGAAATGCCCTCCATAGGTTTATGTATGTAAACACTTGATCCTCTGTTGGTAGCATTGTTTGCTGCAGTTAGGAGGTGATGTTTTGCTGAAGGAAGTATCTCCTTGCTGGAGATAGGCTTTGAGCATTTATATCCTGGCACCTATTCCTGTTCTGCTTCCTGTCTAGATGAAAAATAAAACCAACCAACTCCCTGTTTGTGATATACCACATGTTCTCCAGAATAATGGGCTCTGTCCCCCAGGAACTGTAAACTACAATAATCCTATTCTTCCTTAAGTTTCTTTTGGTCATGGACGTTTACCATGGTAACAAGAAAGTAACAAATGCACCTAGTTGTCTTTTATTATTATTATTATTATTATTATTATTATTATTATTATTATTATTTTAGTGGTCAGATAGACAATTTGTCAGCATTTGTGACAGGAACAGGGTGATATAAATAAGAAAACTCATGAGAAAATCAAAGTCATATATATCTAGTTATCATTAAAGAGGTACATGGAAAAATAGTGATTACAAACTCATTGTTACAGCTGAGTGAATTCTACAATTTGTTAGATTTTATTCTACATTTTCTAGCATATAAGGTACAGTGATTTTTTTCTCATAGTTTGTACTGGAATCTAGTTGCTCCATTCTTATTTTTGATATGGAATTTTAACTCTGGGAGTTTTCACTGCATACTTTAATAGGAACCGCAGCTACTATGCATCTTCTGCATTCTACCTTGATCAATACATCAAGCTTTCCACTTACAGTGGTAGATTATGTGTCTTTCATGTGTAATTAGATAATTTTTAATTACTAGAATAAGTGTTCAAATGGATTCTCATTGATGAGATTAAAGATACTCTAAATCTTGGTTTATCTAGGGTGTTTTGGAGGTGTTCTTACTCCTTCTGAGGCCAGTTTACATCATTCTACCAAGGTTTATATTTTCTCTCTAGAGAGGTGACCCAGCATAGTAATTGCAAACTCTTGGATCCAAGTCCACATGTGCTCTTAAAATTTATTAAAAGTTGAAAAAGTTTACAACCTATCAAAATGCAGACCTGTAGAGCCCAGTACCAGTGGATACATCTACAAAAACATTCCTGTACCTAAGGCTTAGGGAACATTGTGGAAGAGATGGCAAAAAATATTCTAAGAGCCAGAAGGTCAGGGACTTGCTATAAGATTATGTCTCCCAGTGACATTAGAAGCTACATTCCTAAGGTCTCACCAACATGACCGACCACTCAAACATGAACTGAACAAGGATGACACCAATGGACATGTCAACTGAGGAAAAACCCACGAGGGCTCAACCTTATACAAAGAACTACAGGCAACAGAGTAAAGCTGGGGATAGGAGAGGTGATCCTCCCCAGAACAAAGCTCATCAATTGTTTGTCCAGTGCCAAATGTTCAGCTCTGACCTGAAAACAACATAAAATTAATAGTATATGACTCAACAGGTTGTATTTATGAATATATATGTATAAACAAATACATATATATATGCAATAACAATTAATGAAAAAGAGGCTAAGAATTTGAAGAACAATAGGGAGGGGTATTTAGGAGGGTTTGGAAGGAGGAATAGGAAGGGAGGAATATTGTACTTAAATTAATTTAATTACAATCCAAAAATAAACAAAAAGTTGAAAATAACACATAATATGCAATTAAAAATAAATAATTGATGAGATGATTATCAGGTAATTTAAAAATGATAAGAAAAACTGTGATAAACACAAAAATTTATGAAAAATAATTTTAATAAAAGTGAGAAGGCTGACTTTACCTTACATTTAAAAATAATTTTACTGCCTGGATTAATAGAACTAATAAAACTAAATTTTCACATCTGCTTTCAATCTATTCAATCTAACTGTTATAGTTAAAGACCATGAAGAATATTGAACCTCATGCCTCAGCTGACTTATTTTCTTGAAAGACTAAATAGTTTAATATCCATTGAAAATAATGAAGATATATTTTCTTTATGATTACATCATAATGTGAGTGGTTTTTCCTCAAAGAATAGTTACAATGAAGTATTTGAAACCATATCTTTGAACATTCTCTATTCTGATACATTGCAATCCATGAGCATCTTGAATTTATAATGGACTTGGGATTATCTAGCACTGGTCACAGGTAAATGTCAGTTCCATGGTATCTTTATATGTTATACCAAAATAGGAGTTAACACTTCACTGAACATCATAAACCATTAATATAATCACCAATCTCATAAAATTGAAATATTGAGATATAGTCAAAGTGGTGAAAAGGGCAAGGTTTTCAAAATTCTACTTTGTACAGAGATTTCATCACTGCTTAAAAATGTTGCTGATGGCTATTTTAATGTAATAAGTTTGCCTTTCTCTGGGAGGATAATCTTGCCAAAAACACAGACTGAAAAAACCGTATTGTACTTTTCAGTTCTTACATATAAAAACAGTGTCTTACGACGAGAACATATAGGTCAACTCTAACTGAACCAGACACATGCATTTCTCTAAAGTCACCTTTGCTCTCGCTTTGCAGCCTATATCCTTCAGATAAATGCTTAATGATGCCCTCAGAATATTAAAAGACTTGTCCTTAAGGGTATAGATTTGAGATAGAATATTGGTAATTTATAAATGCACTAAGACATTCTTTTTCCTCTCTTTTAATGATTAGCATTCAACCTAGGACCCTCATTGTCTAGTTACATGCTCTATAACTTTTTTGACATGCAATCTCTCACCCCTGTGAACGCAATAGCTGTGAAGACCATGAGATACTAGCAGAGCAGATACTGTCTTGCCTTGGCTTGAGCTCTGACTGCTTGATTCACTAACTTTACACCATTGGATGCAAACTATAAAACATGGGGAAAAGAGAAAAAAATCTTAGTGTTGTTTCAGATTAGATCTAAAGAGCCCTGGGGACCATACTGTAATAACTCTTCAGTCATTTTGTATAGTAACAGAAAATTCAGGTTGCTCTTATCTGGTGTTGAGAGGGAAGAAATCTTGTTTCTGGAACTCTGCTCTGGGAAGTAAAAATATCCTCCCTGGCAGGCCTAGAATTGTAAGAAGGCAAGAATGTGAACTTCAATGGGCTCACGGAAAGTGTGTGTGAACCATACTCCACTTATTTTTGATAACTACATTTTCTACCAAAACAAGGTTACAAATGATTCTGACACCTGGATAAGGTCAGTATATAACACTTGAAAAATGAGAGAAAATTCTCCTGACAAAGATGTTTATCATCTGGGATCTTCCATGTGCAATGAATGTGAATTTGTACAGGTTACTTGTCACCAGAGTTCAGTCTCTTAGTAATCAGCAACTTGCCCCTGTGGTCGTCAAGGGGATTAAGAACTGTTATATGTAAGAAGGCCAGTATATCAGCAGCTCTCATTTGATATGGACATCGCTTTGTATGCTGTGAATGTGTTGTCTGATAGGTTAATAAATAAAGTGCTGATTGGCCAGTAGCCAAGCAGGAAGTACAGGCGGGACAAGAGAGTGGAGCATTCTAGGAATAGGAGGCTGAGTCAAGAGTCACCAGCCAGGCACAGAGGAAGTAAGATGTGAAGGCAAAACTGAGACGCCATGTATCTAAACATAAATAAGAATTATGGGTTAGTTTAAATGTAAGATCTAGTCAGTGGTAGGCCTGAGCTAACGGCCCAACAGTTTTAGTTAATATAAGCTTCTGAGTGATTATTTTATAAGTGGCTGTGGGATCTGTGGGGTTAGGCAGGACTGGAGGAAACTTCAGCTACAAATGGCACCCAACTTTCAGCTACACCCATTAATAGTGGCTACTGGTCTCATCTTCACCATGCTGACTTAGTTTGCTTGGAATTTGCTTGGCCAATGGTGTGGTTTTAGCTGGCATGGTAGCCGCATAAGGAAAGGCTAATGAAGTATTTGAAGAAGCTGATGTATTATTTACTCAAGTTGAACATGTATATTTAAAAGAGAATGATGGGAAGTAAAAACAGAAGAGTTGGTTAAAGAAGATTTCAAATACTTTAAAAAGACTTTGAGAGTTGTCACCATTGAGATGAGTGATGAATTCATACTTTTGAGTCAAAAAGTCTGGAGAGTTAACACTGCCATTTTTTAATTGTATTTGGCACCTACTTAAGTTTGTTTTATTAGGGGAATTTTGATATTTGTTTACAATTATTGTTTACAGTTAATTGGATGCAAGAGTTTGATATAAGTTTCTTTTGTGTTACACCAATATTGTTTTTTTTTGATCACTTAGACAATGTGTTAGATTGTATAAAAGTGGAATAGACTTTTGTTCATGATGGTGTATGACCATAATGAGAACCCTTAGGAGGCAGAGTCAGGAAGATTTTTGTTTTTAGGCTACCCTGGACTACCTATTAAAAAAACCTGTCTTAGAAAAAAAATAGAATCACAATTTACTTTTTCCTCTGTGTAACTGTGAAATTGTAGTGACTAACTCCTAGTCTCTTATCTGAGCCCTGATAACCAAGTAAGCAAAGTGTAAAATTGCAAATGCATTACTATGAAGACACCATAAAAATTATAATAAAATGTAGTCATTTACTTATATGTAATCACTCTTACTAGGTGAAACATAACAAGAAAAGCAAAACAATAGTGCCCATCCAGTTGACAATAACAATTCCACATCCCTTCTTTCCTAAACCATGCCTCTCAGGTAGGAACAGTAGAAAGCATCAGGGATTCTTCCATTTATTTTCTAACCATAATACATCCCACAACATAATTCTGTCTTCCAATTTGTTTATCTCCAGCAGTCATATTCAATTATAATTTGTAGGCTATCAATATAAGTCAGTATTGGAATATTTGCACACAAGACCCTAAGGTCAATCCCCAGAACTGGAAAAATGGAGTATGTGGATCTATAAGGGTGTTGGTTTGAATGGGAATGGCTCCCCAAAGGATCGTGTGTTTGAATACTTAGACCACAGTTAGTGGAACTGTTTGGGGAGGATTAGAAAGTGTGGCTTCTTGGAGGCAATGTGTTATTGGGGATAAGCCATTAGATTTCAAAAGACTTTTGCCCCATTTCCAGTGTTCTCTCTGCCCCTTACTTGAGCTCAAAATGGGAGTTCTCAGCTGCCACTCAGTTACTTGCCAACTATTACATTCATTTCACCATCATACTCTCACCCTCTGAAACCAAAATCCCTAAATAAACTTTCATTTATATGAGTTGAATTGATCATGGTATTTTATCACAACAGTAGAAGAGTAACTAAGATAATAAGTGTGTATGACAGAAAACACAGTCCTTTTTTCTGTTAAAATACAGTGGTGGGAAAAATACCTTCCTTGTGATTATACGATTAAGTTTTCTTTACTAGTTTGCAGCAAGAATACTTCCCAAGAGGCCACATGTGTGGCACAACCAAGCTGCTTGAAGAATGTGTTTGATGAAAGCGAAAACTGAGGGATAACAAGGAGAAACAGGTGGTTTGTCAACACCAAAGTTTGACATCTGCAGGTTGCTCTGTAGTTCCAGAATCAGATTGACTCACTCCTATAGAAACCTCATGGGATGCAACATTGGCTAAACCCACATGCTCACTTGAAATGTTCCAAAGAGCTTAAATTTAGGAAGCAGAAGGGAAGATACACCAGGTCATATGAAACTTAAGGAAGGACTTAACTCCCTTCAAATATATGTTTACAGTCTTTACCATAATGTACATATTAACATTTACCTTAGCAAAATATTAAAATATGGAGTACTGCATATTGAATAATAACAATAATAATAATAATAATAATATCATCAAAGTTGCCAAATGTTCTTGGACCATCTATTGCCTTTTAATGCTCATAAATAAACATTTTTCTTAGCTATAGACTACTCTGCCCCTCTGGCATATTTTCCCTAAAAGTACACAAAAATATAATGAATTTAAAGAGACAGAATGCTTAATATGCAGCTGCTTTCATAGCTCACCAGGATGGCATGGTGAGATATGCTTCTCTGGCTGTAGCTCTGCAGGTTAATTGCAGGGCAATCTCTTCTGCAATGCTTTCCTTCATCTCTTGTGGTGAGTAATTCCTCCCCCTAGCATCCAGATATGAAATCTCTCCATCATCTGTATTGAGTCTTTTCTGGACAGCTGGCACTCCTTAGTCCTAGATGCAAGAACCACTCTGGTAAATAAATACCTACAAAGGAACGGGAGTCGAGCTGTTAAACCATGTCTACGATTTCACCCAAACTATCTAAAACAGAAGAAAAGGCCACTGTGAAATCTTTGCTTTCAATGCTTTAAGAACCAACTCTTAAAGAATCATCTACTGGAAAGTTGTGGAGAACACTTTGGCAAAATGGATTCAAGGGTGGAACCAAAAGACAAAACGGTAAGTATGAATACAAACTGTTCTTTCCAGAATCAAAACAGGGAGCTGAAAGTTGCACTAGCTTTCTCTTCTGATTTGTAATTTGTGGGGGTGCAGCACATTTAGTGGCCTGATTGGCTGTACATATAAAAACTTGGCTGAAAGAGGCCTACCAAATGACTAGGATGAGTTCATACACCTTCTAATGACTGATCGTTTAATTGTGCCTGGCATAGCTGAAAATCACAACATTAAATCTCAAAGCACATCCAAAATAGAATGGGCTGATTGCTTATTTACCCATACTCTATGCACGATGCAAGCCAGTTCTTCTACACATAGAATATATGTATCCTAGGATTTCATCTGAGTCTCCATTTGGAGTTTAAAAATAATGATTCTCAAATTTTTAATAAAATGAAACAAAATTTCACAATACAGAGTGTGTCAGTGTGTTCTTTTCAGCACCTTACCTAAAGGCAGATGGAAACCACTTGGCTAGTTTTGGCCACTGGGCTATTGGGTGCCACCACTGTGGTTACTCTGAAGGGCTGTATGAAGAGGTTATACACTCAATGAAGCCAGCTACCCAGCACATATCAGACTTCAGTGGGTCTTATGTGAGAAACCAGCCTTATGTGAAAGATCTGAGCATTTGTTTTTGTGGAGTAAGCATCAAGAATTTGAATTAAAATGTGAGGTGATCAGAGATTTTTAATTAAAACTTTTATTCTCATTGTTACTTATTTAATTTGGAATTGATAATACATCCCTGAGGTTCTTGCATACTTGAATCCAGACTGTCTGCTTCCTCTCCCTGGAGACTGCCTCTACTCATATAGCTTCAAGGCCAAACTATTTGTTTAGAAATAAAACAAAACAAACCAACCACAACAACCAAAACTCCTGCATTATTTTAATACAAATGGGAACATAGTGTACCTCACTTTTTGCCTTTTGATTTAGGAGAGCTCATTTCATATTAGAATGATTTATCTTCTGTCAGTGATGGGTGTCACTTATCATTTTTTAAATTCTGCTATTTATATTTATCTTTTTGTTCTTGGTTGTAAGGGTACAGGTAGGGTGTCTCCAGGTTCTCAGCTTCTTACTCAAAGAACTGAAATAAAATCCCACACAGATTTGCAACTGGAGCAAAGAAACTTATTTGATAGTCTCTACATGGAAGAGACATGGGCTTACATGTAGCCTGATTGAGATGAGTATTCAAGCTTGATAGGTGTGTTGCTCAGAGTTGGAAGTATGTGTATAACTTCTGCAGGTAAAGAAGCCAGATGCATTGTTAGAAAAACTGAGGTATGTTTAACTAAAACCAAGTATAGTTCCAGGTTACCAATCTATCTCCTATGCGTGTTTGTCTAATTTTGCCATGTACTTTTCTAATGAGAGGATATTTATTTAATTTTAATTCACTTATCAAACTCTGAAGAACTCTCTGGGATGCTATTTCAAAATTCTCGCCTGTTTTTTTTTTTCCCTTTACTATTTTCTGTCATTTCATTTAAAATATTGGTATGCTTGAAGGAAGGTTTAAAGTATAGCTCAGCTGTAGTCAGTTCCAGACAATGATTTAGTTGTTTCAATTCTATTAAATACTTTTATCTTTGATTTGAAATGCAACTGCTACCATGCATACTTTTCCATATGTTCTTGGATCCATTTCTAGACTCAATATTCTGTTATACTGCTCTGCCTTCTTGTTAGTGTGCCAGTATTTTCCTCTTTGGTTCACATCAATAGGTCTTTGCTCTTCATCACTTTGAGGAAATTTCCCTTGTCTGCACTTGTCTGTGATTATGGACACTGGTTCTAATTCATATTTAATTCACTGTGAGTGTTATGGCCATGTCTGGAGGGTGAAGAAAAATGGATGGTAGGCAGAGGGATGGGAAAGGAAAGCCTCTTAGAGTCTCCACATTCTGTAATAACAAGTCATGGCTGTGGTCTGAGTTAGTCATTTCTTTGCTTGTACCAGTATGGAAACTAGGCTTTCAAGGTCAGTGAACACAACTCGACATTTGCCCCTCCCTTGTATCTATTTTAAATAATCTGTTAGTTAATCTGAGAGTTGCCTGCTGATATCTTTTAACTCTCTTAAGTTTAGAGTCAGAGATATTCAATTTTTTTCACAGAATGACTAATTTTTATTTAAAATAATACTTATTTGGGAATATTTCAGACAGATTAGACAAATGCATATATTTTAATTTTCCAAAGTTCTTGGAGTCAAAAGAGGCAAAGTGGAAATATAGACTTAGAGCCCCATAAGTTTGGTGTTTCACAGTTATCCATCATTGGTTTGGATATGTAAATAGTGAGACTCTTTGAGAAGACTGGATAAATCTGGATAAGATCATAAACAAGTTAAACAATATTTTCAGAATAAAACATAAATTCTACAAAGTAAGCTCTATTTATGAACACTATTGTTTCTTTATAGTTTTCCATAAGAATTTAAGAGTTGTTTTAGGAAATTGCATTCAAAGGCTTGACTGCTGTATTTTATGTTTATAAAGTTAAAATTGTTTTCTGGGCTGGGGTGCTGGCTTGGTCAGGAAAGTGCTTGTTCAGCAAGGAAAAAGACCTGAGTTCAGATCCTCAGTACCCATGTTGGTATGAAACTGCATGTCTGAGGGTGGGTAAAAATGCATGTCTGAGAATCCAATTCTGGGGACACAGAGACAGGCAGGTTCTTTGAGTGCTCTAGTAATGTGGTCCAGCCATATTGGTAAGCTACAGCTTCAGTGAGACACCTTGTCTCAAATAATAATAATAATAATAATAATAATGTGGGGAAATACTGAAGGAGATACCAAACACTAACATCTGAGTTCCCACATGTATGTTTACATAACCCTGTAAAATACACATTCCCACTTATACAATGTAATTATTTTGAAGCATCTATGAGGGCAGACACTAATCCAATCATCCATCCATCTCTTATCCTAGGATTCATGCTCAGTTTTTATTTGTTACATACTTTGGTATAACTGAAATACAGCAGAGAAGTTTTCTAGTGGATAAGTGGTAAAGCATTTTTTTCTTTGCTCAAGTTACAAATGGCACTATTCATCAATCATTCTGTGCTACTCATGTTAAATAGCATTTTAGGTGCCTCCTTCTATGAGAGTTCCTTACAAAATATCAGCTTACCAATATGGCTAGACCACATTACTAGAGCACTCAAAATATGAGGAATTTAGTAAGGACTTGCCTCACCATGATTGGTCAGAGATTTTGGTTGGCCTCAGGTATTCTTCTGACCTTCTTAGCGGTCTATGTATATTCATGAGGCAGACTAGCTGCCAGCTAGAACAATACAGGTACCAAGACCAAGTATCCCCATCACTTTGCATAGTTTTATACACTATTAAAAAGAATGAGAACAAAGACAGTTTAGACATGACTCTGCTTGCACCTCACTGTGCAAAGCTTCACCATTGCAAATCAATCACGTCTGAGCCTCTGTTATCATGGGGGTGAGATAGCAAGTTGTATAACAGAGATCATACTTGTAGACAGAATCAAAGAACTGTGGATCAGCAAGATGACTCTCCATGTAAAATCACTTGCTTCTTAACCGAATGACCTATGTTTGATCACCATGACCCATATGGAGAAGAGAATAGACTCCTGCAAATTGTCCTCTGGATTCATTAGGCACAGCACACACATATTCGCACACATTCAATAAACACATGTAATGAAAAACATAGAAAGTAAATTAAGAACTACAATCAATCATGAAGAATGACAATTATAAGGTGCTTATTAACGGTTAATCAAAATTAATAAATGATGAAATCCTATAGGAGTAGGAGAGACATAAAAGCTTATGGACTAGAAATGGCAGATTGTTTTTTCCTTTGGTGTTGGGAAGGAGCGCAGATGAGAAAGAAACCTGTAAGGAAAGTGAGATGAAAACAGAGACCACTTTAATGGGTGTTTCTAAAGACTTTTTTATTTGCAGGGACTTTAATGTCATCCAAGAGGTCATAGGATGAAATTCCTCTTTAATCACTTTTGGCTCTGGAGTTGTGATTTGTGTGGGTCACAGTTCCATGACTAAACTGCCTTGATCTCTAAATTCATACAGTTTACTCCAAACGCTAGCTTCCATGCCCACAGCCATATCCGCTTGGCACTTTTTAAACAGAGATATTGTTTAGGACTTTACGGCCAGGTCATTGAGAAAGCTGAGAGCTTGTTACCTAATAGTAACAGTTACTGAGAATGCCATCAAGCTCCAAAATTGTTTGTCTATATTTTGCATTGTGATGTTGAGCTGGCATTCTGAGATCTAGTTTTCTCACCATCTGATTTCATTGGTTCCCAACAACAGGGAGTATAAACAGTCTTGGGTAAGAAGAAAGGACTTTTTTTTTTTTCTACACTAATGCAAGAACAAGAGTTATCATGCTCATGCAAATGCATCAACAATAATTGGTGGAATGTATCTTTACAACAGTACCAGCTCTATCCAACCTTGCTCCTGTGAGCTCTTGCGGCACTATGCACATCAGTAAAGTTTTGAGTTGGGTCTTAACTAATATGACATCAAAAGCACTGTATTTTATCTCTTGTCATTAAGTACAAAGAGTCCATGATTGTATCACTTCTAGATAGATAGTATTAGGTCACTTTCTCTAGGCAAGGTACCTACCTCCATACACGCAACTTGCTGAAAAGTGAAACAACATGATGTGTTCTATTTTATGATCATTTCTTTACATATATTCCTCCACATGACTGATATATTAGGCTTCTTACATCCTCTAAATTATTAGGTTACTAGTAAGAGGAATTCTTTGATAGAAGTTAGATATAAAAAATGAGATGACCAATAAACAGGGAACAAAGAACATTTGTCTGTGGTGGTGGAGAGGTCTTTTTGGTGCGAGTGTATGCAGGAAATCAAAGAGAATAGTTGCCTAGAAAGCAAATTTTGATGAACACAGAAGTCATTCCTTAAAATGGCGAATAAGCCCTTTCTGTTTCTGTCTCAGGAAGCTTCCAAGGGGTTCATTTTAGCTCTGGAACATTTTTTTTTTTTTTTTTAAAGAATTGAATTTCCCTGGTTAACTGTAAACCTCTTTTTATTGATTGTTTTCCTTCTGTATAAGCCCTCTGAGAAAATCTGGACTTAGAATTGCTAGTATTTAGAGTAATGTATCTTGGTGGTATATGATCCCGAGAAAAGTTGCTACTGCTGAATTTGGTATTTAAAAAAAAACATGAATTGTTTCCCTTGTGCTCATTGGTAGTCCCTTTCCCCAGCAATTAACATAAATTTCTGGCAAACAAAAGATCTTATGGAAGTGGGATAAGAAAAATGCACATGTGCTGGCCTTTCCGAAGTGGCATGGGGATGTGGAGTTAAAGGAATGCAGCTTTGCTTTTTCTCTGACTTAGGAATCATTCTCTGCTGTCTGTGAGTCTGGAGACTTTAATAGCTGACACATTTTCATAAGGCAAATAGCATGGTTTTTATGGCATTGCTGCTGTGAATCTCATAGCCTATCTGCTCTGTTTTCATTAGGGAATTGCCATCGAAATTTCATTAAAAAAAAACAGAGAGAGTTTGCCACATTAGTTTGAAAATACTGGAAAACAAACAATCTATTCTCATGTTCCATTCTTAAGATTAGAAAAAGCTGATGGGTTAGTAGCCTAGTGTTTTGTTTTGTTTTTCCTTTGTGGGTCATGAACACCATTTTTGAAAGAATGAAAAGAATGTCAAGAAAAGTTATAATTAAGACTCTAGAATTTTCTATGGCTTGCTTTGTGAGTCCTGTGAAATTTATTTGAAATGTCCTGAGTGTAGGAAATTAATTTGAACGATTTTCACTCTCATAGTTAATAGTTCTTAACTTTAGGAGATAGAATAAAATGCCACTGATAGACTTGCATTCAGCAAATGCAAAGAATTCTTTAAATGTTAATAAACGAAATACTATTGATAAATTCTCTTTTTCTCAGAAAATAGATAGCTCTTCCATTCTTCTGCAGTTAACGACTCCACAGATTACACAACATCTTTGCCCTCATGGACCTTAGAGCCATCTGTACTGCTTCAATTATTACCAAGCTCAGTCTTGTTTGATGTATAATTTTTCTTCCAGTGAGGTGCAGGTTGTACATTTTGGCAAGAATACCAAAGTGACTTCGTATGTCCTTAATGAGTTGCTATCTTAATTAGATAGAAGGACATTTGTTTTTCTTAATTAATCCATTATTTAACATACTAGCATTTTGACAATTTGGTTAAACTTGTTTCTCCTCAGAAAATTTGGTAACCTTCAGTCATAATTAATACACACACACACACACACACACACACACACACACACACAGAGTGTAGAACTACAGGAAGACTAGTAAGGCTTAAGGCCTTCATTAACTTTTCCCTCACTAGTTTCAATGCACATCAATATTACTCATCAAAACAAAATCTACTATGATTATTGCTCACTGGAATTATTATGTTTTAGCCCATATGACCATAATAAGAATAACAACTTAAATTTATGCACAAAGAAAAGAGTATAGTAAGATA
This sequence comes from Peromyscus leucopus, assembly GCF_004664715.2. Lineage (NCBI taxonomy): Eukaryota > Metazoa > Chordata > Mammalia > Rodentia > Cricetidae > Peromyscus > Peromyscus leucopus. Next base: position 58,308,956 of record NC_051068.1, read on the forward strand.
ACTTAGAATAGGAAAAAATATTAAAACTTGACTGTGTTCAAAGAAAGCAATGGAAAACATGTATTAGAGAATACAAATAAGACAGAGAAAGAAACGGGAGACAAGGGAAAGGGAAGGGGAGGGGTAGAAAGGAGAGGGTGTGAGGAAGGAAGTGGGAAGGAGGGAGGAAAGGGAAGGGAAATCTGCCTTTGGTTTTACCATGTGACATTGCCTCTGTCTTTCAAAGCTGCTTGCTGCACAAACATCCTCAACAGCACAGTGAGTTATGGATGAGCTTAGTGCCTCACAATGAGAGGAAACACAGTGACTCCTGGAGACTCCTCCTCTAATAGATTTCAGGCAAAGGGAAGTATACACTGTTTTGTGAAGCAAATCATAAAACAACACAACCTTGTGAAAAGAACCAGAGGGGATTCTCCAGCCAAAGAAGAAGGAATCCAGGAGTCAGAACAAAAATACAGAGGTATTCCTCGAGTTTCTTAGGAATCAAACTCTACTCTTCTAAATCAAATGTAAGTCAAAGAGAAAGTGACAGCAGCAGATTAAAAAATAATCACAACTGGTGGATACAACTGCAGAAGTACTTAGAGGAAAATGACAGCATGCAGAGCATGTGTTAATACAGAAATATTAAAACCAGCCACCTAAACTTCATTCTTCAGGTCCAGCAAAACCATGGCAAGTTAGAGCAAAAACCCTGAGGAAAGAGGTCATAAGGACAGAACCAACTAAAAATACTCCCATTACTAATAGTAAAAGCTAACCCAACAAACCAAAGCCTTGTTGAAGAGATAAATAACATTGATGTACATACAGAAAGCAATTGAATTAGCAACATAAGCAATAGAGCATGACATCACTATAGACCAGAGGTTGAAAGAAGGTAAGTAAATGCCACGAATATCACATGAAACCTGTCTTAGGAAATGCAGCCTTTGGAAGCAGACAGAAGACAAAAAAAGGGGGTGGGGCTGGAGAGATGGCTCAGAGGTTAAGAGCACTGACTGCTCCTCCAGAGGTCCTGAGTTCAATTCCCAGCAACCACATGGTGGCTCACAACAATCTGTAATGAGATCTGGTGCCCTCTTCTGTCCTGCAGGGGTACATGCAAACAGAACACTGTATACATAATAAGTAAATAAATCTTAAAAAAAAAAGAAGAAGAAGAATATCTCAGTCCTCTGTCATACACTAAATAAATTGAATCCATGATTAAGACAGCTCACATAATGCCACATGATTTTCTTCATACAATAACATGAATAACTCATAGATACAAAGAGAAACCAAATACACATCATTGCAATATACACAGCCCCTGATAAACTAAATTAAATTTAGCTTGTGTATGGAGCAAACAGCAACTTAACGTCAGAATATGTTATGGTTTTGTTATAAACAACTGGGTCTCAACCTATGAAACTTCATCTAATCAGAGGGTACCAACTGATCAGACCAAGCCTAGATAAGATAAATGTTGAGCTGCAACCAATCAAGACACCTTCTTCCAATGTTTCCATCTCTTTCTATCTATAATCCTGTTTGCTTATTGTGGGAGCTATGAAGATTTATTCATTCATGGTACTCTCCAATTTATGAGTTAAATTTGTTCCAATGCTATTTTTAATTTGTCTTGAGTTTTTCTTGTAGTATGCTATTGATGTCAATTCCAAAACAGGACACACTAGTCCAGGCTCTTAGTGTGTAGTTACTTCTGTGACTGCTGTGATGTCAGATGGAAACCAGGAAGCCTGAAGAGGAGTCAGCCATATTCTCTATCGTGGTCTCTATCGCAGGACAGTATGGATAATCTTGTTAGGATTCTTCATATTATATCTCTATAATATATGTCTTTCCTATCTATAGGCTACTTTTCAATAAACAGTAAAGTCAGATGACAAGTACAGAAGCTTCTGGAGTCAAAGTGATGCTTTCGTCTTAATTCCATGACTGATATTGCCTGAGCATTATTGTGCCTTCCCCTTTCTCTTTTCACATCGGTACTTCATTTGTCTTCTGAATCATAAAATAGATAATCATTGTGAAAGCCTGTGTTACATTGCATTGCATCAGCAAGGAATTATAGAGGAAGCTGCATCTAGTATGGAGGCCTCTAAACTCATTAGCTGACTTCAAGGAGGCCAAGTGAGAGTTTATCACGACACAGAGTAGGGGTATTGTAAGCTGGAAGAGGGGCAGACCTAATTAATAGATTCAGTACTGTGGGAAATAAGCCATATTAGGGTTTGCACAGCCTAACATGAGAACACACTCAAGAAATGTTACAGTTTTACCCTGTATGATAACTTCATAAGAATCTGTCTACAGTCTAGGGATTTGTGATAAAAATAGATATGTTGGCTCCTCATCTGCAAGATTTCTAATAAAATTCCCTAAAGAGCATTATTTTAGGGAAAAATAGTTTATCCATTTTTTTTCCTTAAACCTTGTTTTTTTTTAGACATGATCTCACTCTATAGCTCAAATTGCCCTGTAATCCATGGTAATCCTCCTGCCTTGGTCTCCTCATTTAAGGGATTACAAGCATGTGCCATGGTTTTTAGGTAATTGCGTATCTGACTATATGGGACAAGACACTATGTCCTTTCACTCCTGCTGTGTCCCCTAATGGCTGGGCCACTGTATGTACTTGAAGGTCTAGAACTTACGTGCATGTCAAATGAAGAGACTGAGGCATGTGAGCTGCTGCTCTCTGCTGAGCCCTCCAGCCATTTATCTTATTTTTCTAAATGATCCATTGTGCATGAAAAGATACATTTGAACTAAGGACTACTTCAGACTTATGTATTTTCAAAAGGAAATATAATTGGCACATAAACCCCAGAGTCCAGTACTAACCAGAGGAGAGCTGGTGGAGTTGAGATTGCAGGCTTATTTCTATTAATTTACTGTGTTATCGACAACTTTATTCTCTCTATGGAAGGTTTAGAAACAGTGATTCATGAGTCAGCATTTGCAGATCTCAAAAGACATCAAACCAAACAATCCCGAGAGGTTACACAAGGCAGAGCTACAGAACATTCTGTAACTGCATGGATCACTGAGCTCCATTATCAGAAAATCCCACCTCAATTGTTAATTTTTTCTTCCACTAAGGTTTATTCAAACATTTTTGTTAATACATATGCTGGGAATTAAAACATGTCACTCTGTTAAGTTTTAATTCATATATCACTGCCTTCTCTAATGTTATCAATCAGGAAAACAAGGTGTAAGTATGTGTGTGTACACATGTGTGCCTGAATGTGCATGCATGTGTGTATGCATGTATGTGTGACTGTACATGCATGTGTGTGAGAATCCTATGAATGTGTTTGTGAGTATGCACACGCAAGGGTGTGTGTGTGTGTGTGTGTGTGTGTGTGTGTGTATGTGTGTCTGTGTCTGTGTCTATAAGCATGCGAGTGTGGAAGTTTCACTTAGATCATGCTCAGTAAATAGGTTAAGGATCAAAAGAGGCTGAAATCAGAGCAAAGGTCAGGAACAATATAAGATGCTGTGGTATGTGGGAGACAAAAATTGACACTTTTGTAGAACAGGCATCCTCCGTAAAGACGCCTTGTGAAGATGTAAACCTTGACAGCTTATGCAAGTGAAAGTAACCTTCAATTAGCATTGCTGGACAAAATATTCTGTTTTGAAAAAGTATCCTTAATGGAAATCCAGAGTATGTTGGGATGGTCACATGTTTTTCACTCATATAATTTTGCATAGATGACCTGTATTTACACTGCAAATAAAAATAAGGCAAAAACTATAAATAGGCATTTAAATACAAACAACTGAAAAGTGAAGTAATTGCTACAGGGTTGTTTTTGAAGTAAAGTAGACGGATCAGGTTTCTAAAGCATTTGCTTTGATGAGAGATGTTAATGTTTCCAGTGGAAAGTTGTTTAAATTTTACTGCCCAGGATCATGAGTGCTTTCTGTTGCAGGCATAACAGGACTGAGTGATTAAACAAAAAAAAAAAAAAAAAAAATACCATGGATGGATGCATTTCTTTTTCTTTGCTTCTAAAAAGGTAATTGCGTACCTCTTGGGGTTTCTCCGTGTTCAATTGAAACTGATATCTACCCTCAAAAATAATTTCCCATTGGACTCTTTATGACTTACTTGATTTCAGAATTCAACCTACTAAGTCAAGTCCTATTATCTTAGAGATTCCCTGCCCCCTAGAAAGGTATTATAGCATTTTTTAGGTGTTTCTCAAGTTGGTTGTTTGATGCAGAGTACTGTTTTGAGTCAATTAAAAAGTTCAAAGAGCTAAGGAATCTCCCATACCCTAAATATTTCAGATTCATCCTTCAGAAAGTAATTTCCTTGCAGGGAAGTACTTGGAAAAATCCCCCATGTGCTACTGTGTGCTTTTCTTTGGAACTCAGAAGGGCTTTTGTTCTAAGAAGCCAGTAGCTTGTTTGCCAGGTGAGTATTTCAGAGCTTCCACAGACTTGCTGGGAGGCAGTTTATAAGCAGTATTTATATGAGAGAAGTTATAAGAAAGTCACAGAGGGGCTCTCTGAGACATGCATAATGCTAGATGTGATCATATAATCCACTGGAAACAATTGGTTTTTCAGCTGTGAAGTGAGCAGATTTTGAGGTGGGATGATGACAGATGATGAGCTTGCCAATATAAAAAAAAAATAAATTTGACTGCCTAGTACTGGCAAAATATTTTTTCATTTCAATGAATGCTGTTGGCTAGAGGAAAACAGAATTTTAGTAACACTTACACTCTCAGGATTTGAAGAGATCTTCCTTTATCAGCTCACCCCGACAACTCTACCTATAACTGCAACCAGACTCACCACCCACTCTTGTTAGCTTGGTAGCTTTCTTCTTCTTCTTCTTCTTCTTCTTCTTCTTCTTCTTCTTCTTCTTCTTCTTCTTCTTCTTCTTCTTCTTCTCCTCCTCCTCCTCCTCCTCCTCCTCCTCCTCCTCCTCCTCCTCCTCCTCCTCTTCCTCTTCCTCCTCCTTCTTCTTGTGCTTGCTTGCCACCTTCTAAAAACCCCCAGTGATACAGAGTTCTTTTGTTATACTCAGTTTGTAATCTTCCACGTGCGGAAAGGTCAGGGTTCACTGTCTGATGGGTTCACTAATGTCTAGCATGTGCAGGAGGGTGTCTGGCTCACAATGGATGCTCAGGTTAGTCTTGTTGAAATCAAAGCACATTGTTAACACTCATTAAGCCATTCCTATGTGCCAGGCACAGCATATCTCCAGTGTGTTGGGCATTTTCTCTTGTGTAAAGAAAAACCTGAGACAATCAAGATAGAAAGGGGAAACATTATATTTTGGCTCTTTGTTTCAGAGGTTTTACTTCATGTACTATGCCTTTGGAAAGGTGACAAGACAGCATATTGCTGGGGGAACATGAGGCGGAACAAAGTTTTCATCTCGGGGCAGCCTACTTGATCCTCCAACTAAGCACCACCACTTGAAGGACTTCCACCTCTCGGTGGGGCCATTAGCCTGTTATCCAGCCTTCAACACTCGGACTTCAAGGAACAGTGTAATTCAAACCACAAGAGCTAAGGAAATACTAATGACTTTCTTTAGTTCCATCTTCTCATTCAAACTTACAGATAACCTCATGAGGCTCAGGGAGGTTGGAGAAATATCAAATGACCATTAGGAGACGGAATCAAGAACTGAATAGAAGTATGCCCAACTTCAGAAAGTATTTCCTTGTATACTACTTAGTTTTTCCAAATGCTTGATCTTCCTTTTCAAAATTATAATACAATTACACCATTCGCCTCTTCCCTTTCCTCTCTCCAAACCTTCCCATATAGCCACCTTGTGTTTTTTTTTCAAGTTCATGGCCTTTTTAATCACTATAATTGGACTTCAAGGACTTCCAAATCATAAGGAACTACCTTTCCAGTGGTTGGCAATTTTGTCTGCAGATTATCAGCATTCCATGGAAATTGAATTGTTCTTTGGCTTTTGTTGGCTAGTTTTCTGAAAATAGAACATTGGCAATTCTGCTGAGTGAAGATACAGCCTAAATGCCTCCATGATTTAGTAGATTTGGCTAGTACTAGTGTCTCTGAACATACAGCTCCAATAGGGACAAACCCACAGTTAGTACTATAGCCACTGTCCTTGTCGCATGGTATACACCTGAGTCTCCTTGTGTGGCTCACATTTCTCTCTGTTAGCCACTGTTAGGCTCAGAATGGAATTTCTTTTTGTAGCATCATAATAATGCTGAAAGGTATAAAAAGAAAGCCAAGATTTAAGCAGTCAACTTTGGGATCTAAAGGAAGCTTCTTATAACCATAGCTACTCAGTTATAAGAAGGGTCATCCCTTAGGGCAAACAAAATTTGGAGGAAATAATTCTTAGTTCCAGTGTTTATTTCCCTAGCGAATGTAACTGAGTCCTAATTCCATGAGTCTTCACATTGAATATATCAGTTAATTATTAGTTTGCTCAATATCAAGGTCATTAATCAAGGAGTTAAGTGTTCACAATGTCATTCAAAGGATTTAAGGAGGATTTGGAGTCATCTTTAGCATGGTCAGGTTTAAATGCTGATCTTGATTAGCTGAAATAACTTAGAGATTCTTTCATTTCTGTTGTCGGCTTTACCTTTTTTATTTTACATTCCAACTTAGTGGATAGTAATTGTGTGTGTGTGTGTGTGTGTGTGTGTGTGAGAGAGAGAGAGAGAGAGAGAGAGAGAGAGAGAGAAAGAGAGAGAGAGAGGTGGGGAGGGAGAGGTAGAGACTGCTTGGATGAAAAGAAATGCTGACTATATAATTGTAAAACAATTATATCTATGCAACTTATATTATAGACTTTAGATGAGAATGCTTTAGTAATTTCAGAAGAAAACTCACACACATTTACGATGACACCAGGCATGGTGTAATAACTTAAACAAGCTGGTGGCTGGTGACAGTTTCTGTACTTTGAGTTCCTAATGAAACAGACTTTAGAAGTATAGCAACTTACCTTTAAGTGCAAACAAAACAAAACCTGATTTAGTAGATATTTCTCATCACAAGCTTCTGGGTTTGGCTAATCACAAACAACTGTGCTTCATTCAGTCCCTGGCAGCCAGTGGATTAGACTGTGCTCAAACAAGGCAAATGTTTGGCCATGCACATTCAAATAAAGTAAGCTGCCTAGCTGTAATCATTACAATGAGGTGATTCCTCTGTGTTGCTTCTCTATCCCACCTATGAAAATCTGCCACTCATTCTGATGGTGGAACCTTCTGAACTGCTTCTGCTCCAGAGTGCTGCCAATCCACACATTGCTCCTTGCTCATATGGACTCTGTCACATTTAATTTTCCTGAGATTTTTCCCATAACAAAAACTATTCTTCACGAAAGTACTTTTGGAGAGACCACAGTGTTATTAGGGATGACTAATAACTCCTTTCAAATGATCAGGGATTTAACATCCCTTAACATCACAGCTAGTGTCTAAGACAAAATTCTCTCCTGCATGAGAAAGATGCATTATATTTATAATGAAGAAAGGCAATAATGGGTAATATATCTAAATATTTTAGAATAAAACATTTGAATATGTTTTAGCAGGGAGGGGATATTCATGCAGATCTTATTTTCTTAGTTTATAGTACTGACATTTTATCTTTCACTTCTGGATTTGTGTGTGTGTGTGCGTGCACATGTGTGTGCTACATATATATTTAATTTTGAAAATCTCTTAAATAACACTGTGAGCTTCCTGGAAATATTTTTTATCTCATTATAATTGAAGAGGACTGAGTTGAGGCTTCTCAGAAAAATGTCCAGTAGAACCTACAATGATAGTAGTGCAAATTTTCACACTACATGCCAACAATTAAGTATAAGTTGCAGAAGAATATGTATATTTGCATTGAATAGCAATACTAGGTCTTTAAATATATTTGAAAAACAATCATTTATGTTTTATATTATACCAAAAGTTCTTTCAAATGCAATGTGAATAATGTGAAGCTATGAAAAACAAAATTTTATGAAAACTAGATTTTATGAAACAAAGTGTTGTTTCCTGAATATTCACAAAGGTTAAACATTCAGTTACTTCATATTGTCCACTCTATGAAATGGAATCATGTGTACATGTGTGCACATATGTATTAGCTATTCACAGACTCACATGTATATATATTTGCCTGATGACTGCTATTTGCTGTAATTTACAAGGAATTGTGACTATTCATTAAATTCATAAATATAGTTACAAATAACATCACTCCCCATAATAAATGAGAGAACATGTTATCTTCACTCTATATAACATTTTTCCTACCATCTGAAAAATATCCATAAACTGCTGTTTAAGAATTTGCAGGCAGCTTGACATCTTTTCTTAGAATGATAACAAAGATTCTTTAAAACTATGTGAAGACATCCTGGCAGTGGCTGTCGTTTCCCATACCCAATTTTATCCTTTATCATTTGAGGATATGTCCTAGTTGACTCTTAAAAGGTTACAATCTGGGGGGGTGTGCAGCTAATCACATGGAGCAGACAGTGATCTTTGATTCGAGCAGCCTGGCTACAAGTGAGTCCAGAAAGGCAAAGCAAAGAGAAAGTCTCGAAAAAAAAAAAAAAAAAAAAAAAAAAAAAAAAAAAGGTTACAATCTGTTGCTAAAGGACATTCTGCTTTTTCATATACCATGCACATGGCCAAATATTTTTATGGATAATCTGGGAGGAACAGTACCACAGCATTCTTCCTGGCACATTGACAGTGATGTAGGAAATGAAATTTTATAAAACTGTGAAGTTGCATCCAGAGCTTTGAAGTCAAATGACATCAAGATCTAGTCTTAATTCAAACTTACTCAAGGAGCAAAATCTGAAGTTTTGTGTGGTCTAAAGTGATTTTTCCAATATGTGAGATAATTTGATTTTTGTTCCTGCCAGTATCAACTCTCTCTCTCCTCCCCGCCCCCCGTGTGTGTGTGTGTGTGTGTGTGTGTGTGTGTGTGTGTGTGTGTGTGTGTGTGTGTGTGTATGTATAGGAAGGGGGGACAGGGAAAGAAAGATGGGTTAAGAGATGTGTATTTGAATGCAACTGTTAGTATACCAGAAAGATTGGTTTTTTAAGACAAATGAAAAAAGTTGCCAGCATGTGAAATAGAGTACTAAAAATTATTAGCAATCTATTAATTCAGTTAAGAAATATAAGCATCTAATATTCTGAAATGTTTCAGATACTCAGACTATGTCATTTTATACTAAGTATCTAATGTGACATTCAAATTCTGCACAATGGCCGCATAGCCTTTTCTAATGTTCTAGACTTTAACTGTCTTATTTACTCACATACCCCATCCACATGGTCAATGTGTAAATTTATTGATGTAGTTGTGCTATGAAAAGAGGCCATGAATTTGAATGAGAGCAGAGAGGGGTGTAGGACAGATTTAGATGGAGAGAAGAGGAGGGAGAAATATTGTAATTAAATTCTAATCTCAAAAATAAACAAACAACCACAACAATCACAATAAAAATACCATACCCAAGATTCTAATCTATTCAGTAAGAGATTTATGATCATGTAGGAAAAAACTAAGATATGTTTACTTGATGTCAATATTCTTTTGTTCTTTTTTTCTTTTATTGGAAATAGATTTTCTTTCTATTTACCATAATACCACATTTATGGTATCTCCATCATCAGCTACTCCCAATTCCTTCCCACCTCCCCTCCCATCCATATCTACCCCTTTCTGTCTCTTATTAGAAAACAAACAGGCTTTTAAGAGATAATAATGGAATAAAATATAATATGATAAGATAAAACTAATACATTGGAATAGTGCACACACAAAAAAAAAGAAAGAAAAAGAAAAAAACAGAAGAAAAAGAACCTAAGAAAAGGTTTAAGAAACAGATATAGACACAGAGATCCACTTTTCACAAACTCAGGAACTCCATTAAAAACACAAAACTAGAAGCCATAATATATACACAAAGTACTTGTAGAGTTAAAAAACATAGAAAAATTAAAACAATAATATTAAAAAATAGAAAAAGACTCAACATGTTATTATGAGACAAGGAATCTCCAAAGATGCCATTAAGTCTGTTTTCTTTTGGCTATCTGCAGCTGGGCATCCAGTCTGACCTTAAGAGTAGTTCGTTTTCCCAGTGAGACAGACTCCCTCAGAGGAACTAAATTTTCATTTGCAAGTGGTTATCAATTGGAGATAACTTCTGGATTAGAGTCAGGGGCATGTGTCCACTTGTATATATTATGGCTTTCAGCTCTAGGACCCCACTTGGTGCAGAGAAATGCAGGCCCTACGTAAGCTGCCTCAGTCTCTGTGAGTTCATATGTGTGTCAGTTCCATTCTGTTTAGAAGACCATTGTATTCTTGGAACCCTCCAACCCCTCTGACTCTTATGGTCTTTCCATCTCCTCTCCCACAGGGTTTCCTGAGCCCTAAGTGGTGAGATTTGATGCAGACATCCCACTTATGACGGAGTGTTCCAAGATTTCTCATTCTCTGCATATTCTCATGCTGTGGGTCTCTAATTTTTGGCATATTCTACAGAAGGAAGCTTCTCTAATGATGACCGAGCAAGGCACTGATCTATGAGTATAGTGGAATGTCATTAGCAGTCATTTCATTGCTGTGTTTCTCTAGTAAAACAGTATTATTTGGTTTTACCCTAGATCCCTGGGCTATCTAGTCTCAGGTTATGTTAGGATTCCTTGACAGGAATTTATTGTCTTTAGAGACTCAAAGAGGCTGTGGGGGTGACTTTATGTAAGGTAACTCTAACATTTTTTTTTTAAACATTGTAAGTAATGAAAAACTCTTTTTCAGGGTTTGAATGGAAGTTGAGTAGTTCTGAGGAAAATGTGTGCCCCATAATGTTGTTGTTGTTGTTTATTGACTTATTTGAATGGTGACAAGGGTCTCCATTTACTAAGAATGATTTTGCTTATAACGATGCTTCAGGAGCTTTTGGGTTACTACTAGATGTAACTACTGATCACAGCTCAGACTGGAAGTCTGTGCATGTATAATTCTTTGCTGTTTCACTTCTCAATGCTTATTAATATAGATATCTTAATGCAAAATAGCTAGAAAAATGCTGGCTCAGTTGCAAATGGTATTAAAAATTGGAAAGCTGGGAAAGGTCAAAAGAGTTGGGTATTTTGGAACATAAATCATTGTTAGAGATTGTATTTCTGGAGGTCATCAAACTGGAGACACTGAAAAAACTAGGATTGAATCGGGAGGCTCTCATTGGGCAGGGTCACACGAAGGACAAGAAATGCAAAGAGCATGGCATAAACGACAGAGTAGTTTCTAGAATTCTTTTGACATTCATTTTTACCACACAAACACATGCATGCATGCCCCCCCACTCAAACACACACATGCATACATTCATATATGTAAAACACACACACACACACACACACACACACACACACACACAGTGTTATAATGCAGTTTCAATGGTGTCATTACCCAAAGACACCTGTCTCGAAAATATGAGGTGCATATTAAAAAGAGGCTGCTTGTCATTTCTAACCACTGTTCCTGGAAGTTGATATTGGAAATCTGCTTTTATCAGACTTCTGATGCCATTGTGAGGATGAGAAGTGTATGGAAGCTCTGTTGAGATAAAGTTATGAAGTATAGTCAAAATTTATTGTGTCTTGAATCAAAGTGCAGCTGGTCCTTCAAAGTCATAGTTCAGTCACTTCTTCACTATGTCCTGGAGAAATGGCCCTAGATTTCCTCTCTCACAGGGACAACTAACCCCAAATAGGACCCTCATGATAGTATGTATTTCACTTCTCAGAAAGCTTCTTAGCCCTATCTTCTCACAGGGAATGCTGCCACAGATACAGCTCAGCCTGCTCTATACAGTAATAGCCAAGGTTATATAGAGACAAAGGATCTAAGAAAATAAATTTTCCTGACTGGTTTTCAAGTAGTCCTTTCAGAAGACAAACACGATGTACCTCAGTGAAGAACATGTCACTGAGATTAATGGTTCTTGCATCCAGTATCTCTGAGGTACACTGTGGACAAAAAAGAAATGCAGCATTTGATTCTGTATCAGTTGATGAGACATTGATAACAGGACATCGTCACTGAAGTGATGGCACATTGAATTAATGCATGCCTGTGATTCAGACTCAAATTGTAGAAAATGCGTAGCTTTCTCTGGGATAAGGGCTGGCGTTGAGGGCAATGCAACTACATGCTAATGAATTAAAAATCAGGAGCAAAGAAATTCCATCATAAATCCTACCAGTGTGTTGTCAACCGTGTGTGTTGTGGGCTGGGGAAGAGAATAAAGATTGGGGGCAGAACTTTCAGAGCAATGTCTGTGGAGAGAATGAATGTTGGGGGAAAACAATCTTAATTTATGAGGTATATTCCTTCCAAAGGTTCTCAAGAACTTGAATCTCTGTTTTGGAAAAACATTTATACTTGAGAATCCATTGCTATTAATCTGGCTATGCTTTGGCTTCATTATTATGACACTGTATGGTCTGTAGCTACTCTACTAGTTGCTGATTCCATTCTTGGCTATAATTCATTTGGTGTCTGCTTTTAAATATGTCAGTCTGAGGTAGGATGCTTGCCAGGTATATAATAATGGTGAACAAAGTCATTTACATTAGATTATTACTATAGCAAACTAAGAAATGGAAAGTCAGTGGAATAAAAATGACTATAAAGAGTGCCAAACTTAAATGAGAGGGTTTTCAGACAAAAAAAAAATGGCATATGATAAAACATTATTATATGGATGTAATGTCTATAAGGTAGTTGACACAAAATGCAGTATCAATGAAAACTGTCTCCACTAAATCGTGCATATAAGTGAATCAGCCTCTGAAATTCATTGTATTTAGAAAATCAGCTCTATTTCTTCCTTCTTTCCCTTCTTTGTGTCAAAGATCTCCTGTATAGGACACTGCTATATAATTTAGGTGACATCAAACACTATTCCAGAAATTGGGGGACCTAATGTTACCTGGAAAAAATGTATCTATATGGCTATAATATCATAATTCAATCCCTTCACTTTTGGGTTGATCTATACTTGACTTTAGGAAGATTTGACTCATTCTGTTTCACTAAAGTAAACAAGAACTTGCTGAGTTTTTGCAAATCTGGAGATACAGACTTGCTTCTGGGAAATGTCTGCTCCTGGGCAACTGTAAACCTGACAATAAATGTCACTCATGTGGTTTTTGGAGATGCATCTTTTGGAAATGATTCAATGGATACAAGCATTTTTATATTATATTTATAGAAAACATGTCATCTTTCTGAAATTGCTAGGTGACAGATGTTAGTATGGCAGCATATCTTTAGGTTTTGGGGGTATGAACTAGTATCCCCACTAACTCCCTTTGCCTATTCTTGGAAAGATATAGAAGTCAGCCTCTTTAACAGAATAGAGGGACCAAAGATAATCTGGCTATTTAAGGCTAGATTTGGGCTCCGACAAGTACTTTGTGAGTCAAATGGACAGGCATTTCGAATTCAGAATTGCTATCTCTGAAATGAGAAGAAAACTGTTCTGATACAAAGAGTTCTATTATGCTATTATAGGTGTGATCATTTAGACAGATAGACTTAAGATAGAGTGTAGTATATTATAAAATTGATATGCAACATATTACTTAATATAAGTATTAAAAGTCACTGGTATTAAATTGTGTGCCCTGAGGCCTGAGAGTTTGGTGAGAGTTTATTATCCCACAATAATATAAAACATTGGCTGTTAATCATCATTGCTTGAAAAGAGCCTATCTGCTAATCTATTGTCAGTATTTTTTATGAAAATGCTTGTGATTAAAATAAAATTATGACACTTTCCCCTTTCCCTTTCCTCCCTCCAGCCATTCCCAGGTAACATTCCTCAAATCCCTCCCATGTCCTATCACTTAAGTTGATAGCCTTTTGTCTCTGATTATTATTGTTAAGTGTGTGTGTGTGAGAGAGGTGGGGGGGCATTGAACAACATTCTGAACCTATTTTTCCTGTTTGTGTGTGTGGTTTCAAGGTAGAACAGTCTGTGCTGGGCAACCAATAAAAGGGTATAAAAGGCAAAAGTTCTGGCGCATACAGATAAGCATTGGAGAAACCAGGAAAGTTAAACACACGGCATTCTTCAGAGGAAGGAGATGTTTAACCTGTCTTAATCCCTGAATGCTGGGTATGGATGTAGCTCACACCCCAGAGATCTTTTGCAGTCCAGTGAGCAAGGCTCTACCCATAGCTCCCAGGATATTATGGTTGTTTGTCCTAGACTCCCCACCCCAAAAACCCACCCTTTTGAGTGATGTCACCTGTGCTTTCCAAAAGCCTAATTGACTTCTGTGTTATCTTAGGGCCAGACCAATCGTGACATCCACAGGCATCATGCTTACCTCAATCATTCTCCCTCATGGGGCAGAAGATACTGACTGGCAGCAACTGATGATTTTAGCTTCTGTCTATAGTTTTACCATGATAATTAAACTGCTTCATTTGTGATATTTTAGATTTAGAAAGTGGAAGTTGCCCCTGTGTTACAAAATGACTAGCGTGTGGCTATATGTTAGAATCTTTTTGCCTTGATAGCAAGAAAGCAACACTGGCTTGCTGTGCTGATGTTATTTTTCTGGAATAAGTGAATTCCAAAGTCGATAGGAAAACCCTTTAGGAAATGAATCTTAGATATCTTAAATGGAGAGCGTGCTTTTCTCACTGTACATATATTTTCCTTCGGCACAAATTTAGAAACTGCTCTTCCTTTGCATTTTGTATTAAATATGTAGTCAAAGCACCTTTTTGATGCTTTAAGAAACTGTATTATCCTTTCCTGGCCATGAGTTTCTTTTCTTGGCTGTCTCTAATAAGTAACTCAAGCAATTTCATTTTGGCTAATGGCTTCTCACGTGAGTGATGACAGCATCTCCTCTGCTTGGGGACCAGAATGTCAAGCCTTGATGGGAAATCATGGGCTGTCCACTGTCATTCCCAATATGAAATGGAAAGTTCACTCTCAAAAAATACACATGGAGAAAGAAAACATTCTTTTATTTTTAACATGGGAATAAATCATAAAAGGAATGTATTCCTACAAGTGGGAAGTCTGCTGAAATCAGTGAATAAGCAAAAAAATAAAATAAAATAATATGCAAATTTGCCTATGAAACAAGTACATGTTACTAGAAGAAAGTGTGCTGAAAAAAAGCCCAGTTGATTGGCTTGTTGTAGAATGCTACCTTAGTTCCATGATTGCAGCTTGAGTCATTTCTGCAAGAAAAGCAACAAATGGACTTTGACTTGTATTTCTTGTAATCTAGCTGAGAACTGTTAGGAAGACTCAGATGTGTATTTGTCTTGAATCCCTGGGAACTCGTCTAGTACAACGGCTGCTAGCAGTAGGAAGCTATCCTTGGAGGAGACTATATTCAGAGGTCTAGACTGGAATGCAGGGACTGTGATCTGGTACTTAAGAAAAAACTGAGCTTTTGTTCCATGTGCCTCAACTTGAGTCTGTGAAGCACCTGATTTTCTTTCTAACATATTAGGATGATAAAATGTCAAGGACTGCCCACAGACACAGGATTAGAACGTGTTGGGTAAGTAATTAGCCCACTGAGAGGTGGGGCTTTCAGCTGGGAAATTCATAATCTGGTAAATAATATCTGTCTGTGGTTGTTTGGATAGGAATGACCTCTGATACCTCCTCACCCATAGGCTCATGCATTTGAATGCGTAGTCATTAAAGAGTGGCACTACTTGACAGGGATTAGGAGGTGTGACCTTATTGGAGGAAATGTGTCACTGAGAGTGTCCTTTGGGGTTTCAAATGCTCAAGCCAGGTCCAGTGTCTTTCTTTCTCTTCCTGCTGCCTGCTGATCCAGATATAGAACTCTCAGCTACTTCTCCAGTACCATGTTTGACTGCACTGCCTTACTTCAAACCATGACTAAAATGAACTAAACCTCTGAACCTGTAACCCAGACCCAATTAAATGTTTTCCTTTATAAGAGTTTTCATGCCAATCAACTGTCCCACTGACTAATGCATGGAAACTAATCAAAACCCAATGGGAACATAAAATGATGTCATTTACAATTAAGTGGAGAGTTGATAACCCTGAGAGGTTTGCTCTCCCTTAAACCAGAAATGTTTCAAAAGTGGGTAATGCATTCTAAGAAACTCCATGGTCTTGGGCCACTATCACATCCCTTGTTCTTGCTGCTTCTCTATACAAATTACCACTGAAAATCATGACACAAGAGAAAGTGAAAAGTGGGGTTATTGGGCAGATGACACACATTTGAAACCACAGAACTTGCTTCATAATTGTTTTGTTATCTGTAATTTTACTATGTAAAAATTAAAACCTTCCTTTAAAAAAAAAGAAAAGGGGAAGTGCTGTGGGATGTTCTGTATGGCAAATGTGTTAATAAATAAAACACTGATTGGCCAGTAGCCAGACAGGAAGTATATATAGGTGGGACTAACAGAGAGGAGAATTAAGGGAACAGGAAGAGAAGGAGGAGACTGCCTGAAGCTGCCACCAGGACAAGGAAGATGTAAGGTACCAATAAGCCACAAGCCACATGGCAAAGTATAGATTAATAGAAATGGGCTGAATATAAGAGTAAGAGCTAGACAATGATAGGCCTGAGCTAATGGCCAAGCAGTTTAAATAATATGTGTCTGTATGTTTATTTTATAAGTGGGCTAAGGGACTGCCGAGGCTGGCAGAACCTGAAAAACTCCAGCATATATATATATATATATATTTTTTTTTTATATATATATATATATGAGTTTTCATGGTCATGGTGTCTCTTCAGAACAATAGAACAGTGACTAAGACACTGTCCATGTATTTTTTAGTGCAGAGTTCTTGGAGTGAGCTTTAAGCCTGGCAGGAAGAGATCACTGAGATAAAAAAAAAAATAGGTGTAAGGAACAGTGTTTAGTGGAGAAGGGTTTGAATTAAACACTTGGAAGTTAAGGAAAATCCATCAATGAATGTGAATGTCATGCTAGAGCTATTCATTATTTTATATACACTTTATATACACTTAAGTGGAGGGAAATCAGACAGTATGAAAAGATATAAAACAGCATGTGAATGCCTCATAAATTGTTCCGATCCTTAGGAGTAATACCTTCATTTTCTTCTTCTTATCTAACAAAAGCATAAAAATAGTTGATAAATCTGCTGCTTAATGTAGAGGCATTGAAGCATTGTGCATAAAGGTTAAAAAATAACAATGAGAAGAAAAATCAAAAAACCATGCTGATATAACAAAGAGGAGCAGGCTGTGGGGAGAAAGGTCCTGATTGCTGCTGTTCACATCAATGGGTCAGGGAATAAAAACTGATGTTCAGCCTAAGATATAGAGAAAAAATCTATTACATGCCTTCATGGTTGTCAAAACTCAAACCTGCTAAATAAGAGTACTTGCAGACAGCTAAAGGAAAGTTTGGAGTGTAGAAGGCATGGAGACAAGGAAGATGAAGCCTGCAACAGGGACTTAGTTTCAATTCAATTCCAACAATCCAAGATGAAAACAAATAGTTCCTGGCCTATCTAGACAGCTGATTCAAGGCTGGATTATCTAATGGAGAAATCCTGGAAGTATAATTTTAGTGAAGTGTTTTAACTGGAAGAATAACTAAAAACATTGCAATGCCCATCCATACAAATGATCACAGGGACCCAAGAGTTTAAAAATATGCAATAGAAAATAACCAAACTTTGGACTCATTCCAAAAACATTCAAGAGTTGTGTGTGTGTGTGTGTGTGTGTGTGTGTGTGTGTGTGCTGATCAGTAGTCAAAGAGCTCCTTAGCAATGGAGATTGAGGACAAGTTCCAAGTTGGCCTCATAATGCTAAGCCATAACTGGGTACTAAAGAAAATGTAGATATTTTCCTCTCATGCCTATGATGGTAGACAGTCATGGATGTTGAAACTTCCACTGAAAAGCCGTGACAAAGGGACTTCCCTTGGGCCACATTGAGACACGAAGTAGGTGTTATGCTCATAGGGATTCTTCAAATTCAGGTTTGGGAGTAGTAATTAGGACAAGATTTAGAAATGGGTCCAGACACATCATTGGGTAATAGGGCTAAATATGGCCATGAAAGGGAACACAGGACAAAGGCAACATGTGCAAAGGGCCCTGGATTAGATGAAGTTGCACCTCAAGATTCCACATAGAGACCTGGAACTATGCCTAGTGTGAGGCTTTGAAGGTAGCATGCCTCTTTATATACCACTACCCTGTGTATTAATTAATTCAGTAAGATATTTGGCAAAGACTCAGGAGGAAATGGAGCAAGAGTATATGCTGTAGTGAAAGGTAAGTGTAGTTTTACTGTGTGTATCTCTGTCTACTCTTTGTGTTTGTGTGTGTGTCTGTCTGTCTGTGTGTCCATCTCTCTCTCTCTCTCTCTTTCTCTCTCTCTCTCTCTCTCTCTCTCTGTCTCTCTCTCTCTCTCTCTCTGTGTGTGTGTGTGTGTGTGTGTGTGTGTGTGTATGTGTGTGTGTGTGTGCCCTGTCTGGTTTTTGTCTCAAAATACATTATTAAACTGTATTCACCCTAGTGGCAAAACAATGTTAGTTATTGTTGACTATAAAATCCATACCTTTAAACAGCAGAGACATAGGGACAGAAGGAAAAATACATTTAGGACAGGTAGACAAATATGTATTACTAGGTGCCCTTAACCCACTCTTCTTCAAAATTCTATAGATTACCAAATAAAAAATTACTTAAGAGAGTTTCATTGAGCCTGGCTACATTTTCTTTCCCCAGTGGGATTCTAATCTTTCCAGGTCTGAAGTTTATTGCTTCAGCCCCATTTGATTTATAAAAGCAAGAAGAAAAATCTTAACAGTATTTTTTTTATAACTGGAGAAACATATTTATTCCATTTTCACATAACTCACAAATAGCTAGACAGATTTTGCTTAAGCCTTCAGAAGAAATTCCATTTTAGACTAGACACTAATGTGGAAAACTTGAGGCCAAATGACTTAACTTTTTTGAAGTCTTATATCTAGGAGGGAGAAGAAAGAGGAGGAGAAAGGAGGTAGAGAGAAGGGGAGAAAGAGGGAGGAGAGGGAAAGAGAGTAGAAAGCAGAGGTTAGAGGCAGACAGAAGGAAGTAAATTAATTTATGAACAAATTGGCCTATTTTTCAAAATCATTGCAAACATACATATACACACAACACATACACACACACACACACACACACACACACACACACACACACACCACTTTCACATTTTACGTCCTACTTGCATACTGGAAGTTAATGTACAAACTGCATGCTTTAATTTTAGTTGAATTGTTGCCGTGTCCAGAGAAGCATGCGGGCTAATATTTTGTCTGAAGTGTACTATAAAAACCAATCTCTCTGTGACAATATGAGGAAACGCAGAAGCGGAAGCACAAGTATGTATTAGTTCAACTCCTCCACTTAGAAAATGTGGGAGCAAAGCAAAAGGCAAAAATCTGAGTTACCAGACACCCCTGCCCTGCAGGAGCACTCCCATGGACTTCAAAGGCTTTCCTACACAAAACCCAGACTTGAGATACAGAGGAAGGAATGAAAACCTGCCAGCAATCGCCAGTTGCAGGGTTGCAGCCAATTTTTACGAACTTGGAGGTTGTCCTTTCTGATTTTTATCAGAGAAAACTGTCTGGAATGACTGGAGTCACTTCTGAAGTTCTCATTTCTTTAGGACGGACTCGCGTAAGTCGGAAAATTTTTGGTTTTCATTAAAGGTGTCCCAATTATAGTACCTAAAGTGTTAATACCAATAATTTCTTCAGGGGCAAGTAAAAGTTCGCTTTTATTTCTACATATTTATGAGAATTGTAGTATTTGAGGTGTGGGCAGACTGCCAAATAAAGTAGGGAGCTAGAGTTTCAGCAAGTGTCGTCCAGTGTGATTCTGCAGTTTCCAGTCTTGTCTGTCTTCTGCTTTGGGTATGACACACTTCCCAATGCTAGTCTGCTTTTCATGGGTGAAATGGGGTCATCTCCCCACATCTTCCAACTTCTCCCTTTGATTTGTTATTTATTTGATCAAATTATGAAAAGAAAGTGGAAATAGTCCTTGAGGAACAAAGGATCTCACTAGAAACTGCCAGCAAAGAACTACAAGTTGATCAGGTCAGTGTACTCTTTTGCTCTTTGGGATATAAATGCATATAAAATCCATTGCAAATATAAGACAAATTCAAACCATTCCCTGCAGACAGCAACAATAAAAGCCACCATTTCACATCACTGTCTGGTCATTTACCGTTAAGTTTGCTAATGAAACTTGCTGAAGCAAAGTTTCGGCTTTCAGAGGATTCTGGCAGCAGAGCAGCCAAGTGTAGTGGTGTCCCTTTGTTTTCTGTGGGGAAGCGAAGCCGCATGTGTGCCCTAGCAGGCACAAGTGTTCTGGTGTACCACCTAGAATAATTGAACACTATGCTGGTGCAGGTGGCTTTGGCAGAAACTCCTCATCTCTTGTGTACCTTAATCTGAAACACAGCATCAGGAAAGCCATCGAGTAGATGTGAGATGTGTCCCTTTATTTTTAAAATGGAAAGGCAGTAAGCTCTTCATCTACACAGTCCACACTTTTCAGTAAAGGCAGTCTGCTTCATCCTTAGGATTTCTCGTTTATACTTGTGTTCATTTCTTACACACATGGCTTTGGGAGACCCCTTCTGTTAAAGTCTGACAGGTTCAGTCGGTGCACTCTGCCGCAAGGACGCCAAGTGGTACACATCCATCTATCAAAACTGCCGGTGTAAATGAATCATCTCAAGCATCCGGGGCTCAGTTGGCTACTAATCATGGCTCAAACTACACAAGAGCTGAGTGTATCAATTTAGTGCCTTCTTAATACTCTGTGTTTCTGTCTTCATGGCTTTCTGAGGCTCAGCAACCATTTGCAAAACGAAACACGCAATTTATTAACTAATTATCTGATTATGTGACTAGGAATGCTGAAATTTTTCTAGTGTGTCACCTTTGTATCAACAAAAAACATTATTAGAAAACATTGTGCATGGTCTCTACTTGAAATATAATACAAATTAAATTTAAAATAAGTATAAAAGATGATTGTAGCTAGAGTTTTCCAGCCTTGCCCACAGTCAGGACAAATCTTTGTCACCTGCCAGTCTCACAGCTGCTCAGACCCAACCAAGTAAACACAGAGACTTATATTGCTTACAAACTGTATGGCCATGGCAGGCTTCTTGCTAACTGTTCTTATAGCTTAATTAATCCATTTCCATAAATCTATACCTTGCCACGTGGCTGGTGGCTTACCGGTGTCTTCACATGCTGCTGGTCATGGCGGGAGCTGGCAGTGTCTCTGCCTCAGGCTTCTGCTTCCCAGAACTCTCCTCTCTCCTTGTCCCACCTACTTCCTGCCTGGCTACTGGCCAATCAGTGTTTTATTTATTGACCAATCAGAACAATTTGACATACAGACCATCCCACAGCAGATGATAATATAGTATATGCGATACACAGACTAATACAGTACATGAAATACAAAAATAATATTTTATATTGAATTTATCATTATATTCTATTTATATATAGTGGGTCTATGTATATAATTGCTATAGTATTATCTGTAAATATCTCCTCTCTCCCCCTCTCTCCCTCTCTCTCTCTTTAGAAAACACACAGGCAAATGAAAAAAAAAACAAACAGAGCAGGATTTTTAAAAAGAAAGAAAAAACAATGAAAAAGCACAAGAAACACACACATACACATACACACAAACACACACACACACACACACACACACCCCATATACAAAACCCATACAAACACAAAATTAAAAACCATAATATACAAGCAAAAAACAGCATGGTAAATAATACTTAAACAAAGCATTTGAGACAAAACAAACAAACAAAGAAAGAAACAAAAAACAAAACAAAACTTCCCAAATACCATTCAGTTAATTTGGTGTTGGCCTTCTACTACTGGGCATGGGGCCTGCCCTTTAGTGTAGTTTAGATACCCAGTGAGACTTCATTGAAGAAAACTGTTTTTTCCTTCCCAGGCAGTTGTCACTTAAAGACAGCTTTTTGGTTACGGATGGGAGATGATGTCCACTTCTATCTCACATTGTTAGTAGTATCCCACCAGGATTGAACCTGTGCAGGCGCTGCACATGCTGGCACAGTCTCTGGGTTTTTATATGTGTGTCATTTCTGTTGTGTCTAGAGGACACAGCTGTCTTATTGCCATCTATTCCCTCTAGCTCTTACAATTTTTCCACCTCCTCTTCCCCACAGTTCCTTCATTCCTGAGGTCAGGAATTTGATGAAGACCTCCCATTTAGGACTGAGTGTTCCAAGTTCTCTCACTCTTGGCACATTGTCCAGTTGTGGGTTTCTGTATCAGTGTCCACCTTCTGCAGGAGAAAGCTACTCTGATGAGACCTGAGCAAGACATTGAACTATGGGCATAGCAGAATGTTGTCAGGAGTAATTTTATTGCTATGTTCCTTTAGTAAAATAGTATTTGCTTTTCACAAAGGTCTATGACCTATCTACAAAAAAAAAAAAAAACAGTTCTTTTGAGTAATGTGAAATTAAGTTTTACTGTTTCATATGATAATTAAACATGTTAAAACACACATGTACACCTGTGATTTATATGTAGATTTTGGTCAATCTGATTAGACTGACCATGGGAGGAATTTTATAGGGAAGGAAGTGGTTGTTTATGTAGAAGAATTACAAAAATGAAAGGAATGAGGGGTAGGGGAGAAGATAGTGGAGGTAATTCTACAATTTGGCTGGCATGTTTCCACTGTTCACTATTCTTTGTCTACTATCATCCTAAGCAACCATTAGCTTACAAT
Organism: Peromyscus leucopus; assembly: GCF_004664715.2. Lineage (NCBI taxonomy): Eukaryota > Metazoa > Chordata > Mammalia > Rodentia > Cricetidae > Peromyscus > Peromyscus leucopus. Next base: position 58,331,862 of record NC_051068.1, read on the forward strand.
AAAATTACTATGAATAGAAATTGCCTGCAGTATTTTCTTTGTTGTAGTTTCATCATCATTTATGCAACCTACATTTTACTCGTGTGCAGAGAGGAGAGAAATTTACTGCAGGAAGGTGCCAGGCTTGGCTTGTACAAGTTTTAAAGAATGGAGCATTTAAATCTACATAAAAGTAATATTTGTGGGCTCTCACTTAGAAATATACACAGAAATACATGCCAGACTGTCCAATGTTGCCTTGTTTCTTCTATACGCCTTTATTTCCTTTGTCTTACCCCAATTCCTTGACTAACACGGTGACCTTTATGCGGTTGATATCTGACCTACTGCAGTGACCCTCTGATTGGTTTTCAACCTCAATTCCCCACCAGACTACAATCAACAGGTGTGATCAGAAAACAATAATCAGCAAGTATTATTTTCTTATAGCTTCAAATCCTGTTAAACTTTGGTCTCATCCACAGGCTCTTTTTACCGCGGAGTCCAAAGTTGCACATAATCTCCTTTTCCGGCTTTCTCTAAATATTCTTTGTTTTGCTGCATAACTGTTAACATAATTATTTTTAGAAGATGCATCATTTTATTTTGATATCATAAAGAAATACCTTCATATAACAGATGATGAAAGAGATAAAGGACTGTTGTGAAGAATAAATACTAGCATTTTAATTTTTATTTTATAGAGAAAAACATTATGGATTTTTGTTTCTTATTTATGAAAAAATTTTCTGAAAGCAGTTCAAAACCAAAGAACTTTGAGGTGTGAGGTCACAGTACCCTGACAGGAGGTAAGCAGTCTGACTGAAGACAAGATTTCAGAAAAGACAAACTCATATCCCACTTCAGAAAAGATACTTCATCTGCAGCCACTTTTATATGCATGCTGAGGAAACTTTGGGGTCTTGTTATACTGACCTAAGTATTATCAGACAAGTTAGCCATGACATCATCCAGAGTCCAATGGCAGTTAGGAGTTTTGGTATGTGTGTGTAATGATTTGCCACATATGCATGGAATTAAATGTCCCAGACGTCTCTGATGTTCCATGTAAGATCGGTCCTTTCAATTAGTACAAAATTGTAAAAAATGGCTGATTAAGGTATTTTTCAGAACATCTAAAAACAACCTTAATGACTTCTAGTAGATGAAAAGAAAACATATGCTTATGAAGTCATTGATAAATATGTAAACAAGCACCAGACTAAGCATCAGCAAAACTGGATTTACTTCTGAATGACATGTATACTTTTCTTCCCTGCTGGGAGCCTAAGATGTCGCATGTTAAAAATGAAAAAAAAAATAGTCTTATGTTGTGGAATAGAATATTTGTCTAACTATGTAAAGATGTGCTGCATTTGTTTATGCTGTATTTGTTTAACTATATAAAGATGTCTTGCTTGTTTACCTTGACTGCCTAAGGCACCTAATTGGTCTAATAAAAAAAACTGAATGGCCAATAGCTAAGCAGAAGAGGGATAGACAGGGCTGGCAGGTGGAGAAAAAGGGGGAGCCAGCCAGTGAGCCAGGAGCCAGTCAGACAGACACAGAGGAAACAGGTAAGCAGTATGAGCAGTATGTAGATGAGGTAAATGAGCCTTGGGGTGGCACATAGATTCATTGAAATGGATTATTTTAAGTTAAAAAGAGCTAGCTAGAAATAAGCCTAAGCTAAGGATTAATAACTAATGTCTCCATGTCATTATTTGGGAACTGGTTGGTAGCCCAAAGAAATGCCAACTCTAGTCTTGTTGAAGTGAAAGATGTTTTAAAAATTAAAAATATATAAAATAAAACAATTAGGGAGTTCAAAATTTTTAATGTGGATAAAATGAGTGTTCATTACAGATACTAAAGAAGTAGAGTTAAGGAAATACCAAAACCCAAAGTCAGGCAAAGTTAAAGAATAAAATTACCATTCTACTGACAAAATTAAATGTGCAGAAAGCATTTTGATCATGAATTATTTTTACAAGTTGAATCAAGCTGCACAACACAAGACTGGCTAGTTCAACATAGTTCAAGCTAGTCCAGAGCAGTGATTTCACAATTTTATTTTATTCCTTTTTTCTTTTTCTCTTCTTTTCCTTTTATTGAAAACAGATTTCCCTCCTCACATGATATATCTGACTACAGTTTCCTGTCCCTCTACTGTCCTAGTTCCTGCCCATCTGACCTCCCGAAGAGCTCCACCCCTTGTCTCTCATTACAAAATGAACAGACTTCTAAGGGATAATAGTGAAATATAATAAACTAACATGTAAGATAAAAGAAATCTAACACATAAGAATAGAACAAAAGAAACAAGTAGAATGAAAAGAACCCAGGAAAAGACAGAATAAACAGATATAGATACAGAGACTCACTTATTCCCATACTCAGCAATCCCTTAAAAACACTAAATTAGAACCCATAATATATACACAAAGGATCTGTCTGATAAAGAGAGAGAATATATACATGCACACATTCTCCCTATATACATATATATTACATTTATATGTGTTATAAATTATATATGTGTGATTTACCAGATGTATGTAATATATAAATTATATATTTGTGATATATTATGTATATACATATTGTGTGTATATATATATCACATTGTGTATATACTACATATTGTATGTATCACTTATATATGATAATTTTTATGTATCTGATATATCATATATATATATATGTCATATGACAAATATTATTTTTTTAAAAGAAAGATTCTGACACAATATTGTGAGACTAGGTTTAATCATAATCATTTGCTGAAGATGCCGTCTTCCTTTTTTCCCAGTATATATTTCCAGTTTCTAAAAAAAAAAAATCAGGTGTACATGGGTGTGTGGATTTATGTCTGGCTCTTCAATTTGATTCCACTGACCCAGGTATCTCCTTTTGTTCCAATATTATGATGGTAATACGGCTATATCTCTGTCGTACAACTTGAGATCAGGAATGGTGATGCCTTCAGAAGATCTTTTATTATTTGGATTGTTTTAGCTCTCCTGTATGTCTTAGTCAATGTTCTATTGTTATGAAGAGATAGACCTTTGTACCAGGAGTTGGGTATTTGCAATGACAAGTGTGACCAAGCTGTTTGTTGGAAGAATATGGAAGACTTTAAGATTCTGGATTAGAAAAGTAGATGGACACTTTGAGTGATGCTTAATGGGCCATTTTTGTAGAAGCATGGAACACAGTGCTGAGGATGATTTGAAATGTGGGTGCCCAGCTCAAGAAGTTTCAGGGGGCAAAAATATTAGTAAGTGGCCTAGAGACCACTCAAAGAATGTGGTTGTTTTTGACCTTAGACTAAAAAATCTGCCTGTAGCAAAATTGAAGTATCTGGAAAAAAAAAAGAAAGAAAAAAAAACATCAATCCAATTATTTTGGAATAATGGCATTTGCCAAGGACATTTTTTTTTTTTTTTTTTTTTTTTTTTTTTTTTTTTACCATTTTAGAGCTTTATTGAGAGAGAGAAAACAGAGAAACATACCAAGGACATTTTAAGACAGCCTATCAATGATTGTGTCATGTGGTTATTAGCAATCACTCTTATGCAGATCTTCAAAGAAAAGGAGCAGGTGACTAAGCAGTTTTTATTACTATTGCTCTGTAGTACAGTAGAACAAATTTAAATCAAGCATAGTAAGACCCCAGCAGTTCTTTTATTGTTTAGGATTGTTTTAGCTATTCTTGGGTTTCTAAAGTATGTCAGTATGTCCTTACTATTCTCTGGATTTCTTCGGTGACTCTTGTTATGTTCCCTTTTTCATCTCTAATTTTGATGATTTGGTTATTCTCTTTCTGCCTTTCAGTTAATTTGGATGAGGGTTTGTTAATCTTATTTATTTTCTAAAAGAACTAACTCTTTGTTTCATTGACTCTTTGTCCTTTGTCCCCCCCATTTTTTTCCTGATTTCAGCCCCAGGTTTGATTATTTCTTGCCTTCTACTCTTTTTTGGTGTGATATATTCTTTTCTTCTAGACATTTCAGGTTTGTTGTTATTAGTATGAAATCTCTCCAGGTTTTTGTTTGCTTGTTTTGTCTTATTTACATAGGCACTTAGTGCTATGAACTTCCCTCTTATAAATTTGCCTTCTTATGTCCCATAAGTTTGGGTATATTATGCTTCCATTTTCATTCAATTCTACAAAGTCTTTAATATCTTTCTCAATTTCTGTCTTGACCTATTTTTTTTTATTCAGTAAAGAGTTACTTAGTTCCAATAAATTTGTAAGCTTTCTGTTGTTGTTGATATCCAGATTTAATCTGTGATGGTCAGGTGTGATTTACAGTATTATTATAATGTTCTTTAATCTGTTGAGTGTTGTGTCCCAGTAAGTGGTCAATTTGAGCAAAGACCCATGAGTTCTCGAGAAGAAGATATATTCTTTTGTGTTCTGTAAATACCTGCTAGCTCCACTTGGCTTATAACCCTCATTTCTCTAGTTTTTTGTTTTTTTCTGAACGTCCTGTCGATTGGTAAAAATGAAGGGTAATAAATTCTCCCACTATCAGTGTGTAAGAGTCAATATGTGATTTATGCTATAGTAGTGTCTCTTTTGTGGATGTGTGTGGCCTGTGTTTGTATAGATGTTAAGTATTGCAATGTCCTCTTGCTGGATTTTTTTCTTTTAGGAGTATATAGTGTCCATCCCTTTCTCTTATGATTAGTCATGGATTGATGGGGGATTTTGTCAAATACTAAAATGGCTATAGTAGCTTGTTTCTTAGGTTCATTTGCTTGGAGTATCTTTTTCCAATCTTTTATTACAAGATGATGTTATACTTAATATTAAGGTGATTCTCTTCTTACTCTGTGTCTTTTTATTGGGGGAATTAAGATCATTACTACTGAGTTATCAGTGAGCAGTGTTTGTTGAATCTTGTTATCTTGTTGTGGTCCCCCCCTGTTGATTTTCAGCTCTATAATTATTTATTCCTTGTGTTTTATTGAGCGTGGTTAACCTCTTTAAGTGGGAGTTTTCCTTCTCTTGCCTTCTGTAGGCTGGATTTTTACATAGATATTGCTTAATTTGGTTTTATCATGGAAGTATTTTTATTCCTATCTACTCTTATTAAAAGTTTTTCTGAGCATAGTAGTTTGTTCAGGTATATGTTACTACTTAATAGTCGTTAGGACATCTATCCAGGCCTTTTACCTTTAAGAGCCTCCATACAGAAGCCAGGTGTTATTTTAATATATCTTCCTTTTATATGCTAATTGATCTTTTCTCCTTGCCACTTTTAATATTCTTCTTTATTTAGTGTTTTGATTATTATGTTCCTTTTCTGGTCCAGTCTATTTGGTGTTCTGTATGCTTCTTGTACTTTAGTAGGCATTTCCTTCATTAGATTAGGGAAATTTTCTTCTGTGAATTTGTTGAAAATATTTTCTGTGCCATTAACTTGAGTTTCTTCTCCTTCCACAATTCCTATTATTTTTAGATTTAGTCTTTTCAAAGTGTCTTAAGTTTTCTTGATGTTTTGTGCCTAGATGTTTCTTTTTAGATTTAACATTTTCTTTGACCGAAGTATCCATTTCTTCTTTCATGTCTTCAATGCCTGAGAGCTGCTCTTCCATCTCTTATATTTTGATTTGTGAGTCTTGCCTCTGAAATTCCTGTTTGAGTTTCTAAGTTTTTTATTTCCAGATTTCCTTCCATTTGTGTTTTCTTTTTTGATTATATATCTACTTTCAGATCAGAATGAACTGTTGTATTCAGTTCCTTCCAGTGATTGTTTGCATAGGTTTCTTTAAGGAATTTATACATTTCCTCTTGAAAGACCTGTACTATATTCATGAAGGTTATTTTAAGGTTCTTTCTTTCTTTTTTTTTTCTTTTCTTTCTTTCTTTCTTTTTTTTTTTTTTTTTTTTTTTTTTTTTTTTTTTTTTGATTCAGGTATGTTACAGTTCTCAGGGTCTACTGTGCTATGATTTCTAGTGTAGACACATTGTCCTGGTTGTTATTGACTTTTTTTTTATGCTGGTATCTAGGAAACTGTATTTGGAAAAATTGTAATTCTGGGTGCTGGTATCTGGTCTTCTTTTGTTGAGTGAGTCTTTTGTTCATTGGTTTCTGTTGCCCTTTTTGGTTCTTAGGAGGGTGTGATGGTGGTATGTTGCCTATATTCCTGGTAGGGAATTCTTTGGAGATACTGCTAGGTGTGTCCACTGGAGGTTCTGGACACAATGTGTTTCTATGTATTGAGAGCTGCCACTTAGGAATTGGCTGGGCTGGCATGGGGGAGTGCTGAGGAAATACACAGGCAAGAGGTAAGCATTTTGTTCCACTATGATCTGCTTACTTCTGTTGGCAGAGTTTTCCTGTCCTGCCAGCAGCTCTCAAATAAATACACTGAGACTTAATATTAATTATAAATGATTGGCCAGTAGCTCGGGCTTGTTACTAGCTAACTCTTACATTTAAATTAACATATATGTGTTGGTTATTCGAGACAGGGTTTCTCTGTGCAGCTTTGCGACTTTCTTGGATTTTGCTCTGTAGACCAGGCTGGCCTCGAACTCACAGAGATCCGCCTGGCTCTGCCTCCGGAGTGCTGGGATTAAATGCATGTGCCACCACTGCCCGGCTAACCTATATTTCTTATCTGTGCTTTGCCACATGGCTTGGTAGCTATTCTCCAGACAGCATGCCCATCTTGCTTCTTTCTCTGTATCTGCTGGTGACTCCAGACTCAGCCCTTCTTCCTCCCAGCATTGTCAGTTTGGCTCTCCTGCCAAATCTTATCCTGTTCAGCTACTGACCAGTCAGCTTCTTTATTAATCAATGAGAACAATACATATTCACAGTGTACAGAAGGACTATTCGACAGAATACTCCCCTTGGAATTGGGCCACAGAGTGGGAAGAGGCCCTGCAGATAGTCTGCTACAGAGCTGGGCATGAGACTAGTTTGTTGGATATGGAGGAAAAGAGAGAAAGTAAAGATATGAAGCTTGCCTATGTAGGCTATGTAGACTGAGTCTGGAGTCACCAGCAGATGTTTTGCTGGCATACTTTCTTCTTTGGCAGGTTTGGCTGTTGGATTACCAGGAAGTGCCTGCTGGAGTTGGGGCTGGAATAATAGCATGTGTGGAGAGGAAGGTTGGAGGAGAATCTCTGCATGATCTGCTGGACATGGAGGCAGAGAGGATAGGGAGGCCACATCACCTGGTCTGATATACAGCTGAGGGTGAGATTGGAGACTGGTTTTTAGAGGAGAGAAGGGAAAGAATGAAAATTTGTAGGTAGGCTATCTGCCTCCCTGGCTGAAGTGGCCTTCAGGTTCTCAGGGAATGTCTACTGGATGTAGAGATTGGGATAAAGTGATAAATGGATGTTGAGAAGGTTGGAAATAAAGATCTGTGTGATCCACCTAAAATGGCTGCAGGGAAGAATGCAAGGCCCCAGGAGGTAGTCTGCTACAGAGCTTGGGATGAGATTGGGGAATTAGATTTGGAGGAGAGAAGGAAGAGTGAAAAATCTCAGTTAGCCTACCTGCTTCCATAGCCATAATGGACTCTGCGTTCCCAGGGAATGCCTGCTGGAGTTGTGGGCTGATGTAAAGTGATCAGTGGTGGGAGAGGAAGTTTGAAAGAGAAGATCTGTTTCACCCACTGGAAGTAGGGGGAGAGAAAGGAGGCAAGCCACTGCTGGTGGTCTGCTATAGAGTTTGGAATAAAACTTGAGGACTGGACTTGGAAGAAAGGAAGAAGGAGTGAAGATCTGCTATTAGCCTACCTGCTAGAGAGGTTTCACAATTTTAGAGCAAACAACCTGTACTATATAGATGAGGGGTGGGATCTCAGAATAAGTAGCCCAAAGGTCAGTCTTTAAATGTGTTTTTGTATGCATGTTCTCTGTTGGAAGAGTTCTCTGAAGAATAGGAAAGAAGTGAGGGAAAAGATAAAGGGAAGAGGCCAAGCCAAGGCATTATCCTGTCAAGACCCACACTTCTGCATCAATTAACAATCAAAACAATCCCCAGATGTTGTCCAGTCCCATTGAGAGCTTGAGGTCTTGTAGGCAACATCTAAAAGAGGAAAATGACAGAAGAGCTCAAGGTTACCTGTGTGCAACAAGCCATCCCAAAGAATGGTGATCTACAGATCTGATTAACATGTTGAATTCAGACCTTATTAAACCATGGATGAGAGACAAATGAACACTTTTGAATACTCATTCATGCAGTTATCTGCATATCCTCTTGATCTAGTTTGATTCATGTTGCTGTGAGAAAGCACCCTGAACAAAAGCAACTTAGAGAGAAAAGGGTTTATTTCAGCTTCCAGGTCACAGTGTATCATTGAAGGAAGTTAAGGCAGGAAGTCAAACTGGAACTTGAAACAGAAACCATAAGAAACACTACTTGCTGGCTAACTTGCAATCAACACAAGCTTGTGCTTAGAAAGCTTTCTTACATATCCCAGGACCTCCTGTCTGGGAAATAATACCTCTACAGTGAGTTGGACACCTCTGCATAAATTAACAATCAAGATTCCCCCACAGACATGCTTATAAGTTAATCTCATTTGAACAACTCTCAACTGGGACTACTTTCTCAGTTGACTTTCTACTCTGTCAAGTTGACAAAGCTAACTAGGCACCAATGGAATATATAGATAGTACTCTGTGCAGCCTTCTAAGTGAGGCTTGAATAAGCACCCTTAAAGAGATTAGCATATGATGGGGAAGGAAGACTCAGAGGCTGAATGCTGTGGTTTCCACAGGACCTTATTCAGTTTCTGCCCCAGAAAAGGCAAGAGAACAGAAGTCACCTTGACATTTTCCCAGGTTCTAGTTCCATGACCATTATTATCATTTTGTGGCCCTGATGAAATGATTTGGCTCTGTGTGTCACCATTCTTGCCTATATAGAGAGATAATAATTCACATCATAAGTTTGCTTTCTGAAAATTAAATGAAGTAGTCAATTAAGAGATTAAAGCCCTTGAGAAGACTATTAGGAATTGTATGTCTGTTGAACGTTTAATTCACATCAGTAGTCTCCATTTTTCAAATTCTTTTCAAGTATCAATAATAAGAAGAAGAACAGTTTTTGGTACAATATCCATCAATGGAGGGAAATACTGACAGATGTCCATGGCTGCCTTGATATTTTGTCACTTCCATTTTACCCTGAAATATTAACTTCACCTTTATAGATTGATAAAAAAAATAACAGTACTGTGTAGCAGTGGGACACATACTAGTTGTTAAAATCTCAATTTCTCGTTGAATATTTAGTATGTTTGTGTATTGGGGATTTTCAGCATATCCAGAGGCTTCTTGGGAAATCGAAGGTGGCAGAACTTTAAGAGAAGAAATAATATCATTGAGGATTTGTTCTTGAAAGGGATACTAGGATTCTGTTCCTTTCTAATTTGTCTTTTTGCTTCCTGATTAGAAAGAAGCCATGAAGTGGGTAGCTCCCCAGTCACACATTCCTGCTACACTCTGCCTGGCCAGGAGCACAAAGGAATGGGGTAACAATGTCATAGCCTGAATTTCCATGTCAGACAGACAAAGTAAGCCTGATGGCCTCAGGTAGTTTGCTGTGGTTTACAAAAAAAAAAAAAAAAAAAAAAAAAAAAAAAAAAAAAAACTAGCAATACTTTTTGTCTTGAAGGCTCTTCCCTTTCTGGAAGTAGTATATGTAGTATGTATAGTAGTATATGAAGTAGTGTGTGCTTCTCACTGTTTTTCCCCAACATAATAAATAACTATTTGAGAATTTCATACAATACGCAGTGATCACACTTGCTTCCCATTCATCCCTGGTCCACCCTACCTTCCTTGTGCCCCCCTCCAAGACAAACAAATACCAAGTCCAATTTGTGTTCCCCATACTCATTAATTTTCTCATTCAACTTCTAAGTATTTTAAAAATGGAGTTCATTTGTTCCTATTCTTAGATGAGAATTGATTACATTCCAAAATGACCCATGGTGACATCAATGTAAGCCTCAAGAAGAAAGCAAATAAATATATTTGGAAATAGATTATTCAGTGGATTTTAGAGTACAAAGTTTGAAATCCAAAGGGCCAATAATGTTGGAAATTGGATATTTTTTAGAGTGTACATTTTTAGGATGCTATGATGAAAGGGAAGTGGCCACATACTGAAACAAAATAGTTACTTTACCTTACTAAAATTTGGGTTTTGTTGTGTCTAGGTAGCAACAGTCAACATGTACACAGGATATCTTCCTCTTCTTAACAATGTTTGGCAGTATGGTTGTGATGGAAAACAAAAATGAAATGTAACTATAATTTTTCATGTGAGATAGCAACAGACACACACACACACACACACACACACACACACACACACACACACACTCCCCATTTAAATAACTTCTTGTATTTGAATAGCCCAAGGTCATTTGTAGTGAGTGTTGGTTCAGATGGTTGACATGACCATAAAACCTGGGCTTCTGCCCCAGTGGGAAGATTCTTGAGTCTTCAACCTTGGGGTCTGCACAGTGCTGGCTGAGGTCACCAGAAGACTGTGTCACAGCCACCACATCTCTCTGTGTTTCCTTTTCTTCTGCATCCCAGTTCCTTTCTCTTCCTTCTCTCCCTTCTGCTCTCTCTTTCAATGATGGCTTAAAGGAACCTCCCCTAGATCCTGGCATACTGAAACAGGTCAGGAGTGGTTGCCATTGAATTCAGGCAGCCATAGGAATGACTGCATCTGGTTCAAGGTGTGCCCAAATAAGCAAGAGGTGGGCACTGCTCTCTGACTTCCTGATGTGTCACATAGCAATGTGGGCTGGCTAAACTTTAAAGACTGCAGTTTCTTTATGCTCATGGATGGAATATTTTATTACACTAATTATTCTATGAAGAAGCTTCAGAGGAAATTTAATCCTGCATCTTGTGGAATAAAACCATTTTTTTTTCACTTTATTGCCTTCAAAATCATTTAAGTAACTCCAGTTTAAAAGTTTCAATCATGTATGCATTATTAATCCATCACCCAGTACTCACCTTAATTTAAATTTCTTAAATGTACATTTTAATTTTGTGATGGTCATATTTAGGTTTCTTTTGAGAAACTTTAAACACTTTCCTTCTTCTAAGAGCCTTTTCCTTCTCATTTGATTTATTTATTTTGGCTAAATATATTTGTTAATTTTAATTGTTTGATTTAAGATTTTGTTAAAGTGTTGAAACTGCCAACTGAAGATATTTCAAATACATGTTTACAACTACCAAGAAGTTTTCCAAGAATCTCAAAATAGAAAGCAAGTAATTTGATTTTTTTTCTGTTATTCCCTACAATTATAGCAAAGAGGGTAATTAAGAGCGAGAAAATGAAGGGGGAAAACCAGAAGCACTTGTCTGCACAGTGAAGAATAGGGCTTTTAATAATTCTTATATCTGCAGCTAGAGCACAACTTACAATCTAACAAAGTCATATGCTTATGAAGAAAAACACTGCTTTCAAATCAGTTACACAATTACCTTTTAAACCACCCCCCAATAAAGCCAAAATATTAAACTATGGTTTCATTTGATAGATTACACAAGCACATGCAACACACATCTGTCACACAGGTGTGCACGTGCTTGCACACACGAGTGAATGTGTGCATAAACATGTGGGGATAGAGAAAGGGAGAGCAGCTAAATGCAGCTAAATAATAAAGGCGAGTGAGTAGTTTTGGATTTCATTGTTCTCTGCAACAGTAGCTCCCTCTAAACAGAGAACCACAGGAGAATTATCGAAAGTTATTTCCATCCCTGAGACCAGACATCTGGAGGGCAGCCATAGTGAGTATAAAATGTGAAGCCAAGTGTTTTATTTCTTACTGAATTCTAGACTATTTCTGACTTTCATCATTGAGTGAGCCGTGACATGGGGTGTTCACATCTGCAGCTCTAGATTGTGTGAGGCATTTGTCCAGGCAGCCCCGCAGCTTTCTTTCAAATACCAGGGAACATTCTTCTAGTCTCAGGCACAGCTGAGGCAGTGATGAAGAAGCCCAGGCTGAGGGTCTCTGGCTTTATTCCACATATCCAAGGGTATAAATTAGTTCCAGGTCAGAAACACACTAAGAGAAGCCTGAATTTGGTGCCTTGGATTTGCCCAGCAGAACTGTGTACTGTCTGTCATTCCCGGAAGTGCCATGAGAAGGAAAATGCATAGCACAGATTGGGTCTCAGCAACTGAAGGACTCAGTCTCCTCTTATTGGGATGTTGAGAAAGGCATTTGAATTCTTCAATGCAGTTTTCTTTTGGCAAGGGAGAGATAGAACATAAGTCTTTGTTGTCAGGTTGGTGGACATTTCAAGGACAGCTGGACCTTATATGAAATCATGCAATTTAATCATTGTGTTAAAATTTAATTTTTAATTGTATAGGATTAAAAAAAAACACAGGCATTGGATGAGATTCTAAAGAAAATGCCAAGAACCATTTCATATTTCCTCCCCTGGCCTTCACTGTTAAAATTCTCAATAAGTCTTTTCTGCTTTCAATCTTTTCCTCTCTTCTTTTCATTCCTTACTTACATCATTTATGCCAGTCAAGCTGTGCCTCGCCCCAAACAGACTCATACAACATTCTCTCAGGACTCCATATCACCAAGATTGACTTTCCTATATTGTACCTGGCTTCAAAGGATCATATGAAAATCTGAAGTAAGTGTTTTTTTCCTTAGGGGAGAGATACTATTCATTAGAGGTGTAGTCACTAAGGGTGGAAATCAAACACATTCTTGTGAGGGACTATCAACTACTATGTGCTATCCCAAATACTTTGTAAACTGCAAAAGAAATAATACTGTATTACTTCTTCATCATTACCTTCCAGGTGCCTAGTGTGGCTGCAGTTCAAAGAAATTCAGGATATATAGCTTAAGGAAATGTGCGATTTTGAATATTTTGTTTTGGCACATCAGAATCTTATATTTAGAAATTGTCACCTTTGTCTGCGGGAGGAATGGGACATTTTGTGATATATACTGAGATAATAACCTATCCTCTCTCCTCCCAGATCCTGGAATGTTGGATCCTTAAAGGCTAGTGTGCCCCTTACAGGAGATTCAATACCTTGATTGATGTCTATTTAATCATTGTCTTTAGAGGAGCTGGAGAAGTATGCATTTATTTTTTCCTGAGGCAATGACCTTTAAGATAGTCACAATTGCTGTGTCTGCCACAAATATCACTCGTTGGGGAAAAGATCATGGAAGGGTGGGGACATTGTTTCCATCATCTGTGTTTCATAAGATTCTTGGATACCTCAGTTTGATTCTTTCTTAACTTTCATCTCTTTCCTCTGTGTCCCTTCATCGTTTGTTTCCAAATGATTTTCACTCTCCTTTTCGCTTACTTATTTTGATGAAAGCTTTCATCTACATACCTCTGAGAAACTTACAAGCTCATGAAACTCCATTGCTCTCATGCATTCCTCTGTGAGCTGTCATGTGAGGGAGTTTCTAGACTGGCTTAACCGAGGTGGGAAGACCCACTCTCAGTATGGGCAGTACCATTCCATAGGCTAGCTTCACAAACTGAGTAAAATGAACTGTGCTGCAGTATTCACCCTTCTCTTTCCTGACTAAGGATGCCATGTAGCTAGCTAGCTGCCCCTGGCTTCATCCACCATGTCTTCCTTTGAAGGGCTGTGCACTCAAACTGTGAGCCTTAAGTTACCATTGTCAAGGATTTTGTCAGAGCAATGAGACTGGTAACTAATTAACACATGGTCTTTTGTTTAAGTTAAAGTGAAGGAAACACAAAATGTAACTAAGGTCCACTGTATTAGTAAGTGATGGTGTCCCAAAAGAGATGATATATGAAATGCTTTCTCAACTGATGATATTCTCACTTTATAATGAATGCATCTGGCTATAACACAATTGTAAGTCAAGGTTTAGACATGCTTATATAAACCTAAAATATGCCAGCTTGTGTCACAAAAAAAGTTAGAGGAGCAGGAGCCTCCTTTATTGATGGTCTCAGAACACCCACATTCCGGGATATGTTGTGAAAGCCCTAGCAGTAATCTCCATACCTCAGAGGAGGTAAGGAGCATTTGGATGCTCCTGCATTAGTGCAGGATGACAATAAAGCTATTTCTAGGGAAGCAGTGTCTCAGGGGAATTTACAGCCTTGATTTGCAGAGGCGATTTACAAGAATTCCAGGAACAGCAAAAAGCTTACAAGTTTGCTGCTAATGAGTTTAATGTGACTTTCCCACAGGAAGTCACCATTCCTCCTATCTAATGAGGAGGCATTGCTGCCTTGCATGGCTATGACTATCCTAGAGTGGTCACCTTGGATTCTGCTATATCCTATTACATCTAGATAGACAACCAGACCCAGTGTTTGTAAAATAAACAGCATGAGGACAAGAGTTGCCTGTCTTTGCTGATTTCTATATATAGTAACATGGATTTGGTGTGTTAGAATACAGTCTGTGAATACTAGAATTAGATTGACTTGACTTATATACATGCTCATGCCCCTGGCTAGAAGGTATGCTAACTGTTTGCATTATTTGATGATTACAATATGGACATAGTAAGAACCAATGCTAAACCAATCTAATGTGAACAAAATGCCTTGTCTATTCTAGACTAAAGGTCATTAAATTATATCCTTGGTCTCTAACTATGGTTAGTGGCCTATTCTTTTCTTACTTTTGCTTTTTATAGGTCATGAGTGAATTTTTTTTAAATGACATAAATTTAAATGGTTATATAAAGATGCACATTATAACTTTTATTTTGGCTCTTGGGTTAAAAAATGTACTCTATTGTCCTATAATAAAATATTTGATGGAGCTGGAGAGATTGTTCAGTGGTTAAGAGCCCTTGCTGATTTTACAGATTTGGCTCCCAGCATACATGTGGTGGCTCATAATTGCATGTAACTCCAGTCATAACAGATCTAGCATCCTCTTCTGACCTACACCGGAACCAACCACACATGTGATGCACATATATGCTAACACTCAGACAAGCAAACTAAAAATAAACATTTTTTTTTAAAAAAAATAGTTTGCTGATCATTGATCCAGTTTCAGAAGGAAGAGACCACAAATTCAAGAGATAGGAATGATAGGTTGGCCTTTATCTCTTGAATAAATCCTTGTGGAATCTTGTTTTCAAAATTCAAGAATAAATTTCTTCAGAAAAAAAAATAGAACTGAGAGTTTTTTTAAAAGTATAAGTTCTTGTAAAAATATTCACAGTGTGTCTGTAATTTTGTTTATTGCATTGTGTTTCACCACTGAGTTCTGTTGGGCAATGTTTTATGAGAAGATGGAGCTTTCCCAGGATATGGCTGGTGATAGCTGCTCCATCAGCTAGAACTGAATGGGGCATGCATATCATTGCTGTGTTTCTTTCTGAGAAAGTACTGCTATCTTTGAAACATTTCCATACAGGGCTGAGGAACTGTCACATTTCTGAAGAGCTATCACAAAGAGAGACTATGGCATTCAAGTAAGATCTTTAGGATGCCTCCCATGGTACTGGTCCAGATTCAAAGCAGTAACTAAAAACAAGAGCTAGAGACTGACACTACAGTGTTCCCAGTCTTCTGACCAGCATGGTCTTGTCTCTACATATTTTTAAGAAAGTCAACCATAAAAGTCAGCCCTGGATGGAAGACACTAATAAGGATTTTAATAGTAACTATGTTTTATGTGTAAACTGGGCTTTTTCAAGGAAGATTTTTCTTTTTCATGATTTAAGAATCTCATATATTTATACATGTTCTTATCCACCCGGAATTCTCCTCTTCAACTCACTTTGGATCCCTCCCTGAGGTCCACTTTCCAACTTCTTGTCCTCTTCTTCCAAAGTGAATTTTTCTTAGCCCCAAAGGTGAGACACACTCAGAAGTCACAGCATTATTTAGGGACTTTTCCATTTGTCTAGAGTGACTCAAATGGCCTACCCTACATTCCTCCAAATCTGAGCCAAATTAGTTAGCTGTAGTAGGGGAAAGGTCTTCCTTGCCCTCTCCTCTGTAGTCGGATAATGGAAAAATGTGAGGTAGGTCTCACTAGAGCTCGGCAGCTGCTGTGCTGGCAATAATTAGGGAAGATTTTGAGCTAAAAGTCTGGCTGCTGAAAGATTTTGGATTTGAGGTTTGATGTTATCAAAAAATTTCATCTGGTCCGATGCAGAAACATATTGCTTAATCTAGAAAGAATGTGAGCAGGTTGTCTCTCAGTGCACATGTTGGAGCACTCTGTCTTCTTTTGTGGTAAAGTCCACAGCAGTTGCTCTGGGTAATAGGAGCCAAGTCTGTCTGGGCACAGAGGAATCCACCACATTTCAGTTTAGTCTGTTTCAACCCTTAGGCTGACTCTAACACAATGTCTCAAATGAATACAACAGTGGTTGAATCCCTCCGTTTCCTTCTGCGAAGTTTGATTTGTTGTGGCAATCTTAAATTAATTCTCTCTCCTAATCAGATTTTGAATTCAGAGTCCAGGAATCCTTTTCAAACACGCACAGAAAATGATATTAATATGCAGATCTATTTATTTGACTCAGGCAAAGTACTTTTATTGCTTGAAAAAATATTATTTCTAATAATAAACTATGTTTGACTTAAATTAACCAATCTCCTTATGTCTGTTCTGCTATTCAATTATACCCTTTTAATTGTTGGTAAACATACCAGACTGAGGTCATCTTTCACTGCATCATCTTTATATGTTTAACATAGGATTATATTAAGTGAGGTGGTCAAAAATCTCTTCTAAAGCATGTAAGCAAAACAGCTTATTTTTATAATCTAGTCAGAGAGAGAAATGATGCTAACTCTATCTGTAGGGGAATATCTTCCCTATATTAAATGTTGTCCTAGTCCATTCATGAGGCTGTCTATGAGTGGCTTGAACCACAAACAAAAGTTGAAGAGTCTGGGGAGTCCCAGGTCAAGGCTATGGGATATTTGGTATCTGGTCAAGGATTACTTTCTGGCTTGGAAATATCTGTCTGCTTGCTGTGTGCTCACACAGTGGAAAGGATGACCAAGCTCCATGGGCTGTCTCTTGTACAAGAAAGAGCACTAGTCCCAGTCATGAGGGGCTTCACCAACTGAGTCCACCTCTTATGTCAGCTGTTTCCCCTGGAGCTGAGGGCTGGAGTTGCAGCTAGCTACAACTGCCAAGGATCACATAAAGTACTGCTAACGCTAGTCACTAGTCTGGGAAGCTACCAACTTTCCATAGGACTTACCTACAAATACTATGCATGTGGAGTTAGGAGGTTAACTGCTGAATTTGTGAACTCTTTAAACTCATAAAAGATGACTCTGAACATGAGTTAGGAGTAGTATACTCACAAGGCAGCTGACACTGAAGTGAAATAGTGTCTATACAAGACAAATAAGTTGCTCCTTGATTGTTTGAATGGAGACTGTGCATTTACCTCATGGTTACCTAAATTATTCTATTTATTGTTTATGTAGTAATGTCACCAGGATGCTTGTTTCCTTCTAATTCATGAGCATCTGATTCTGTTGAGTAGCACCAGCCTTCAGGAGTTTAAGTCTGTTTATTTTTGGTATTTAGGATATAGGACAGATAATATCTTTAAAGCTCATGAGGTAATTTAATTCTGGATCCTGAACTTTATTAATCTAATTTTTAAAAAATTCTTTGTGAAAGCTTTTCCATCTTATGTTTACCTATGCTACATTTTTTTTCTGGATACTTGTATAATAAGGTAGTGGTTGATAAATTTAGGTGATTTATTGATGAAATGACCAGAGTTGGTATGTCCCTTGTGGGACTGTCTATGTTAGTTCATACTACTTAAACAGTGAGATCACAACCACTTGACAGTTCTTTGGTAAGTTAAATAATTTTCATATGATCAAAGATGTTTTAGATTTATTATTGCTGGGTCTTTACATCAACAGACAAATGAACATTTCAGGATGACCTGAGGATCCAATGGGGCTGTGTCTAAAACTTCTGCTTCCTACATAACACAGAGTTTAAAATTTGAGTAAAATTAATCATATCTAAGTCCTTGGCCTCCCTTGTGTGCTGGTACTATGCCAAGACTACGTACATAAGTGAGTGATTGTTCCAAGTCTTTAGAACAATCTAGTGTCTGGAAACTTTCCAGAAATTGAAAGCCTGAAATAGGAGGCTCTAAGTCTTTTTATATACAGATGCTGCTCAACTTCTAATGAAGTTTCAGCTACACTAACAAAAAAATGAAATTGCACCAATCTTCAGAGCATCTTCATTTAGCAATAGATTAAATCACCATTTTGTATCAGCTGTTTCCCCTGGGGCTAGTGGCTGACAGGGAGTTGCAGCTAGCTACAACTGCCCAGGATCACATAAAGTGCTCCTAATAGTATCCTGGGAAAAACATAAAGGTTTGAACTTTGAAGTAGGTATCTACTGAATCTGTTTTGCTTTTGCACCACGATAAAATGAAAAGTCACGAAAGTCAAAGCCACCAGCAGTTGGAGACTAACTGTAGTACTGTCCTGAAAAAGGAAGTCTGCACATGGAAAACTGATTTTATGGCTCCATGATGTGGTGAGCTTATACAAATGAGAGTGAGACCTGAGACTTCCCACTGAATGTGGTCCTTTCGCTGCTATCCTTCAGAGCCTTGGTGCTTCAGACAGGTGCAACTCTTAAATTTTATTCCAGCCTTTAATTCTAACTACTTTTGCCAGGCACTTTCCCAGACCTAGAATTAAATTCCTTCAAATTTTACATGTTTAGGATGTCTTTGGCACATGACCCATTTATAACCTGCTCCCCTAATCATTAAAATTGGTGTTTACACATATGTGTGATAAAAGTTTAATTTCCGTATAAGATTCCGGGTCTTAGAATTTCTGTACCTTTTAATCTAGCTCCCAACTATAGTGCTTAGTATAACACTTTAAGTGCTATAGATATGAAAATACCTAATTACTGCTTCACAATGCCTCTCTGTTAAAAATAAAATTTCGTGAATTATAATTGATTCATCTAGTTAACTCTACATTTTACTCTTCTTCAACCTTGATGATTTGCTACAATTAGTAAATCCCTTGGCCATTCCTGTTGCTCCACACTTTTAACTGTGCTTGAAACTTCGCACATGAGAAGTGCAAAGTACTGGCACACCTAGTCTTCACTTGGGAAACACCTAGTAATGGTGGTTAGGAAGAGGATTTCTGGCACCAAGTCACCAAAGCTTAGTTGCTGCCTAGTTAGTTGCCAACATTTATAACCTTCTCCCTTCTTATAACAGGAAAGTGAAGTTCTCCACATTATAAATGTAGGGATAAATTATAGTGCCAGCTTATACAATCAATGCATACATGGTAAGGCTTCCTCTTCCTGCTTCTTCTCTTCTTGCATTCTCTTTATCTTAATAAGAAAGAAGGTTACGATCGAAACATAAGCTGTATCCTACAGCTCATGTGTCCACTGTTTGGTGCCCACCTCATGGCACATTGAGGTCAGGGGTAGAAAGCTTAGGAGGTGAGGCTGTGGTGGTGTGAAAGAAAATGGTCCTCAAAAGGAATGACACTATTAGGAAGTGTGGCTTTGATGGAGCGGGTGAGGCCTTGTTGCAGGAAGTATGTCACTGTGGAGGCAGACTTTGAGGTCTCATATATTCTCAAGATACTGCCCCGTATCCCAGACAACTTCCTGCGGCCTGTGAGTCAAGATGTAAAAACTCTCAGCTCCTTTTCCAGCACCATATCTTCCGGCATGCTGCCTTGCTTCCTGCCGTGATGATAATGGACTAAACCTCTAAACTGTAAAAGAGCCACCACAATTAAATGTTTTCTTTTTTAAGAGTTGCTGTGGTCATGGTGTCTCTTCACTACAATAGAAACCCTAACTTAGACAGAGGCCAAGCTGAAAATATATCTCTGAGGAAGTGGTTTTACTACCGCATCTGTTCCCCAGTCACTTCCTGTTCAACTGTGGTGTGAACAGCCTGCTCCTTTTCCAATGACTCTCTCAGTATGGCGTTGTTCTCACTGTGAACACATACATCTTGTAATCAAGGACAATGGAGTGGAAACAATGAAAAATGAAAATCAAATGACCCCTCTTCTGTTGTTTCTGTCAGGGATTTCAGTTACAGCAACAGCAAAATAAACCAGATGGTTTCAAAACTGTGCATTAGCACCATGTCCTTAATAGTATTTTATCAGTTGGTCCAAAGACAAAGACTGCCCCATCCTCAATCTCCAGTTTTAAGGCTTTATACTCAATGAAAGTCACTTGTGCCATTTGTTAAGGATGAGTGTCACACTTAGCTTCAGCTGTCAATTTGAAATAAATCTAGAGTCACCTGAGAAGAAGGAACATCCATTGGATTAGTCTATGGAACATTTTCTATGTTGATAATGAATGTAGGAAAGCTCAGTCCACTCAGTGGTATCACTGTAGTCTGGGTGTCCCTGAAATGTATAAGAAAGGTACTTAAACATAGTCCTAGCAGCAAGCCAATGAGCTAAATTTCTCCATGTTCTCTGCTTCAGGTCCTACCTCCTAGCTCCTGCCTTGAGTTTTTGGCTTTGCTTCATTCCATAGTGGACTGTACCCTGTAAGCCAAATAAACCTTCTCCTCCTTGAGTTGCTTTTGTTCATGGTGTTTATCACAGGAACATTAAAGCAACATAGAACTATGAACTTTAACAGAGAGATGCTTGTAGTTAGTGTGTGTGTGTGTGTGTGTGTGTGTGTGTGTGTGTGTGTGTGTGTGTGTGTGTGTGTGTATGTGTGTGTATGTGTGTGTGTGTGTGTGTGTGTGAGAGAGAGAGAGAGAGAGAGAGAGAGAGAGAGAGAGAGAGAGAGAGAGAGAGAGAGAGAGACTGGAAATTGAGAGTTTCTATTTTCTATGTGCTGTAGAAGACTGAGGAAGTCTGAGTAGATGCTATCGTGACAGAGCTCACTTTTATAGTAGCAATGAGGCAAGATAGGTAATGTGGACTGGGCTAGCTCTGAAAAGGGGAAACATGGTAAAAAGTAGAATCTGCAAGGCCCATATTGCCACCACAGAGGAGTTTGGTGATGGCAGTACCAGTCCATATATGGAATTCAAAGTAATAGAATAAAAGCAAGATAGGAATACATGTAAAACGTGGGCAATACATAACAACAGACTGCTGAAAACAGTAATCTTTCTCCAGCTTTAAGGAAAAGTCCTGGAGGCTGACTACTAATGCCAGTAGATCGATTCAAGTGTCAGACAGAGAAGGAAGTGTCGTTCACCATATTTGGTTTGAATCACCACCAGGCTCTCAGCATTATACATAATTACAGTATGCATGCCACTGTCATGTGTGGTTGTGTTGATGTGGGACACTAGAGGAAAGGAATCTTCTTACAGTGTAAGGGTAGATGGAAGGCATCCTGGAAGGCTTGGGCTCAGAGCCAGGTGTTAACATATGACTGCAGTGACCCAGAAAAATGAACCCTCCAGCCTTGACAATGTGATGCCCAGGCACAACTGTCATAGGAGGACCTTCAATAGAGCAGAGTTGGTTGTAAGCAGAGGAGACCACATGATGCCAGGGGTAAACTAGGCACTAAAGCTTTTTTTTTCTTCTTCATGATCCCTAATAAAAGAGGAGCTTAGACCAAAGTCTAAGGTGGAAAAGAGGGTAAAAACTATGCTCATCTCAGGGTCACCAAAGAAATCAGTCATCTAAGGATATTCACATGGTTATTGATGTGATGCACCTCCTTTTAGCAAGATATTTAGCTGAAAGTGTTTGTGGCTCCTTGACCAGTAACCATGGCCTTCCTCTGCTATCTGCTAAGTGATGATGTTCACGAAGCATTTCAGCACAGGGTGGTGTGATTCATCAGAGCATGCAAGGGGGATGGAGAGTAAAGAAGATGGTCGATGGTTACTGAGTTTTGTAACTGATCTCAAATGGAAATGTTCATAACCACGATGTGCTCAGATTCCTGAAGACAAATCAGCAGGCCTACTACAAACACACCAGGGGATGACTCCTGGGACTTGAGGATCACCAGGTACCATTTAGAATCATCTTACCCCAGATATATTCCCTAAACGCGTCTACTAACAATTGGTTTGTGGTGTTCATGTTTATATAGTTGTTATTTATATCATTAGTCATTTTGTCTTGGATTGTGACAGTCAAGACAGACAGAATAGCTGTGAGTTGATTTTGTTCTGCTTTCTCCAGAACATTGTCATTTCTCCTAAGGAAGGAAAGTGATTTTTTTTTTATGAACAATAAAGGGATGTGGTGGCGCACGCCTTTAATTCCAGTACTTGTGAGGCAGAGGCAGGTGAATCTCTGTGATTCAAAGCCAGCCTGGTCTACAGAGGGAGTTCCAGGATAGCTAGGTCTGCTACCCAGAGAAATCCTGTCTTGAAAAATCAAAGAGAGAGAGAGAGAGAGAAAGAACATAGCTCAGAAAGGCAGGTGCAAGGCCCAGCTAGGGGAAATTAAAGTTTTGAGGTGGGTAGTACATTCGTGACTATGCTTAGTCCCCAACAACAGGCTCCATTCTAAACAGAAAAAAATGTTTTATTAGAGGCTGTTGCCAAGATGACCAGAGTTAGATTGCAAAGATATACAGACAGATGCAAAGACCAACTACAGCATAAAATATTCTCTTGTGAAAACACTACTGCTGTCATGCACAAAAATTCCATCTTGATTGCTGAATATGTCCCCATGGCCCTTAGGGAGGGTAACATCTCTATAAACATTAGTTGGAAGAATAGTTTCCCTTTGAGTTGTTTTATTTTTGACTCAATCTATCATTTTGGTAAATCTGCTCAGTAGGCCACAGGTCTTGAGTGACAAAGAAACCTGGGCATGCAAAGTTTCTGTTGATTCCTTGGAAACAAGACACTGAAAGTATTACTTCATAGATGCTGTGTAGACTCCTATGAATATAATTCTTATCAACCTAAATGGTATGAGGTAAGAGTGCCTCACATTCACCTCTGTGGGCTATACCCATGTAAGTAAAAATGCTGTCTTCCTGGTGTCCTGTCATCTTTAAGAGGGCTGCCCACCCTCATTACCCATGCTAAACCTGCCTTGGTTAAAGTAAATTTCTCACCATGCACACTTATCTCTATTCTCTACAAGGAGCTGCTATTCTCTGGAAGTTCCTGTCTAAAAGTTCCTTTTTGGAAGCAGCTCTGCTGAAATTAGATAAAAGCACCAGAGGTGCCCTTGCTCTCCATGCCAACAAAGGAATGACATTTTGAATAAGGCAATACATTCCTAGAAACTAGTAAAGAAAGGAAAATATGTAGTGTTATAGAATATTTCTACTCTAGCTGTGAGAAAGCATCAATATAATTCAGAACTTTATTGGACTGTCATAGACTTAGAACTAAGTTCTTGAAGCTTGGGGAGATTTAACCAGGTACCACTATAGACAAAGGCATCAACGTTCAAAGTTCAGCTGCTGGTAGAAAGTCAAGCCATCCCTTGGCAGGACTTGTCAGCCTTTTATCACATACCAAATTCAAGATCTCCCTGTCCTGTTTTCTTTTCTTTGTCCTTTACATGGAGACGAGGTCTTTCAATAGTCACCAAGTGTCTTGAGCTATATAGCTTTTCCATGTGGACGTTAAATTCTTTGTTCAAGTACTTTTTGTTTTTTCACTGTTTTCCCTGATCACTCTCACAGGGAGCCAGGAGGAAACCTGCTAATCATCTCTCACAGCCCCTAAATTTTCCAAAATAGTACTACAAATATATCATGCTCTAAGCAGATATTTTTTTCTAAGAAAGGAATGATTAAATCATAGAATAACTGTATTACATGAAAGATTTTACTATGTTCCTAATACAAGAAAAATGGTTCTCCCATGACTACAGAGTCCAAATATGGAGAGGAATGCAAGGAAGAAGAGTCGTAATTCACTGCGATAGCACATTATCAGGTGTTCTCTTTCAGTGGGATTTTCCAAGGTGGACATAGCTGACTTTGCAGTGACTCATAAAGGAGCAATAAAAGCAATTACATTGGAGGACAAGCAGCTTAGGTTTAGATACTGAAGAGTGAGGAGATAAACTGTATGAGAATGTAAGAAATAATTTGTCATTGCAGACAAACTCTGCCCTAAGAGATAAAGCTTCGGTCAGTTGGCAACACATCCCACTCTTCCTCTGCACCCTTCAGTTCCATTTGGGATTTAAGTTCCCACCATAACTGATCTCTCAGAGTTCAGGGTTGCACGTAGGAAAAAAAATAGACATGCTCTGTTTCTGTTCGACTCCATTTAAATGTTCTGAAATTGAGGAGGAGAAGCTGGTTCAGAAGTGGGAATCTTCATCAAGGAAAAAGTTGGTTCAGAAGTGGTGGTATTGCAATAATGTAATTCATGGGCTATCAGTTATCTTGATTTTAGCTATTGGACAGACTATATGTGTATTCAATTATCTTTAAAATGTTTCCCAGAATGTGCAAAGAGAATAGAAGCTATTTGCCTCTATACCTTACAATTTTAATTTTATTAACATTTGATGAGTTAAAAGTATTTGTTATGAAAATTATGAGTATAATTCTCCCAAGAATTTTGACTGAAAGTTCAAACAAAATGGGCTGTAGAAATCATTAGTCACATAAAGTGACATGTAAAGAAACCTAAACATTTTGATTTTTTTATGCTAATAACCTTTTTTTACTGATCCTGACCCTGTTCTATTATTTTAGTTTTGTGTTGACATTCTATTGTGAATAGTCAAAAGAAAAAGAGCATTTTAATTTACCCAGCTTGCCATTGCTTCCTAATGCTCTTAATTGAACTGATTGCTTGCTTCATTTCCCAGGTTGATTCTCAGACTATCTACTATTACAGTTAAGCAGAGAAACTTCAAAATTTGGTATAATAGTTAATGTTGGGAGAAGCTCCATAAACATCTTGCTTCACATGTGATATTCATTTTCAAATTGGATTATGTATTAAATATAACACTAATAACTCAAAAAAATTCTATTCTCTTTAGTAATAAATTTTCGTTTAAAACTGTAATGTAAATTGTCTGATGTAAAAAAATACTTTGTTCATATCTCAGGCTTAGAGTTAAATTCCATTTGGAGCACTAGAACTGGGGGTATTTAAGCAAAGGCTTCATTTCTGCTGAAAACCAGCTTTATTCAGACTCCTGAGCGGGATCAGAGAGTGACAGAAAGGCCAGGAAAGCACAACTGCTACTCTACACAAGGCCCGACTCTTGGAAGGTGGCTTGTACATTTGAGGACATTCCAGACACTCTGCAATCAGAAAACCAACATCAGCCCAGACAGGATGCATGAGTCAAGGCTATCTGAAAGAGATGGAACACGTGGCATCCAGGCACTGGCAGCTTTTCTACTGCCAGGTTCTGCTTGCGGTCCATCCTGCTGGTTGAAGTATCCTGGAAAGGAAATGTAAACAGTTTAAATTGGGCAGCAGAGCTAACAACTCTCATGCAACTTTCAGAAAGAATGAATGAATTGCTCAGAGCCACCAGAATCCTGTCTGTTATAGCAGTGGACAAAATAAATAAATAAATAAATCCTTACCATTCTGAACATCGAGTATAGATGAACCAGAAAACATGCAAAATCCCTGTGATCTTAAAATGCATCCTACTCAGACAGCTGTGTAGAATTCCACCAAAGGCCAAAGTTATACCTTAAGCCAGTTTATCTGGTTTGGCTTTGAAGTGGCAATAAAAACCAGGAAGCCTCCTGACTTAGGTCATTTCTAAAAGCAGTTGTTTTCTTTTAGCTTTAATTATTTTAAAAACAGTTATATTTACAGGTATGTATGGGTAAGGGAGAGAAGAACCACATTCCTGACCACAGAAAATATGAAAGACATTCAGACTCCTTTATGATGTATTATAGATGTGGGCTTTGCACTCACAGAATAAACAACAGACAAAATGGTAAAAAGCGACCACTAAACACCCAGATACATGCACCAATGTCTTCAGGGACCTTGTCACATCCAAATGATATCTGCGATTGGAAGTTTGATCCACATGGAAAGGAACTTAACCAGTGTTCTTGCTTTTTGAGGAGATGGCTTACATTTTGAATGACAGCTTTCCTCTTGAGTTGAATTTTACCCCAGCTAATCCTTCTGGGGGTATTTAAAGGGCTATGTTCATTTTCTGTTGAAGACTAAATGAATCCTGTTGTCTTTGAGATGATCTAAAGTTGGCTTTGGAAAGAGTTATTCAACAGCAGTAATGGGCCATTAATTGTTTTTATGGGGATCTATGTTCCACTTCATATAGTTCATAATTTATTTTTTTTTTAGCTCATTTTATTTCTGCTGAAACTATCTTGGCCAGTCAGTCCAGTACTCATTATTGACTGTTAGTAAATGAACAAATGATATTAAAATGAAGGTAGTTTCTAGGTTTTATTAGTTTTTTAAATAATCACAGTGAAAATGATTAATAAATTCATCTTTGTATTTAATTAAGAAATTTGATGTTCAAGGATTCCCACTGTTGGTCTCTATATAGCCCACTATTTACAAGGCATTTTCCACTGTTCTTGGTTGAGAGATTCTGTGTGGTTGCAGACCATTTCTTTGGGACTTCCTTAAACAACAGTTTGACAAATTATGCATGCTTATCATTTTTTGTCAAATTTTCTTTTGAAACGTGAGCCTAGCTATCTAAGCACTTTCAATATTCTGCCACTTGAATGGAGCATATTTTATTCATTAGCTGAAATCTGCACTGGTCCTTAACTCACTAGGCAGAGTTGATCCTATTCAGTAAATGAGAGTCCATTTTTCTTGGTTCCCTATTTTGCTGCTGTCATTGAACACAGCAAATCCTATTCCTATCCACTAAGAGAGTCCATTGTTAGTTATTCCTTCTGTTCCTGGTGTCACAGGACACAGTTGATCCTATCCTGTACAGGAGAGCCCATTGTTATTGGCTCCTTGTGGTGTTGGTGTCACTGTATACAGTTGATCCTGTCTTGTACAGGATAGCCCATTGTTATTGGCGCCCATTGTTATTGGCACCCTGTGTTGCTGGTGTCACAGGACACAGTTGATCCTATTCTGTAAAGAAGAGCCCATTGTGTTGGTTCCATGTCCTGCTGGTGTGATGCTTTCGATCTTGTATCCTCACCTTATCAGCAATTGTTAATCATTCCATCTTTTACCTTCTTCCTAAACCTTATGTTAATTACAGAAAATGACAGAAGCATTTTCTTTTTGTGTTCTTAAGACAGAATCTCCCTCAGTATCCCGGGATAAACTGTCACTCGCTGTGTACAATCCAAGTTGGCCTCATTTTTGCAGGAATACTCTCAATTCAGGCTGCCAACTCTGGGATTGCAGATATGAACTATCCCGTTCATATCTAAAAAGCTAAACTTTTGTTTTTGTTTTTGTTTTTGCTTTTGCTTTCTGTGTAGATCTGGCTGTGCTGAACTTACTCTGTAGACAAAGCTGGCCTCAAACTCACATAGACCTGCTTGCCTCTGCCTCCCAAGTGCTGGGATTAAAAGCATGTGCCACCACCACCAGGCCCTAAGCATTTCCTTATAAATATATTTTGGTATTTGCTCTAATATGCTTATCTGTCATGACATTTCATTTAAAAAGGATATTATAATAATCAGAACAATATACAAGGTTTATTTGAGTTTTTTACCTCAATAGGTTGGCTCTAATCTCTTCACAGTTTCTAGAAAAGAGTAATATACCATAACCTGGCTTTGTGCAGATATATTTAATGACAAACATATGATGGGACCTTGGATGTTTACCTTCTCTGTGTGTGTGTGTGTGTGTGTGTGTGTGTGTGTGTGTTTTAGAGAAACTTGGCCAGCCTAGAGAAATAGCTGGTACACATACAGTTGAACCAACTCTTAGATTCAATAGCGAATTTCTTTTTTTGAAAAAGAGAAATTTGTAGTCAGAAGTTATTTACTCCTATTAAAATCAAAAGAACAGTAATTTTTTTATAATCTAAGCTACCATTTCTTACTCACCATTATATACTTCTCTTAATGTCATTATTAGAATAAAGTTTTCTTCCATGTAAGTACTGGACTTATTTTTGAAGCAAATTAGAATGCCTCATAGAAGGGAGCACTGTGGGAGTTTGGAGTATGATGTTTTGGCAAAGAGTGTATGAGAAACTTTCTCCATGGGTATTTCTGTTCCCACTGGAGAGAAATACCAGGAATGTGGTGCCTCAATCTGTTCTCAAAAGACTTGAACTTGAAGTTCACACACCCACAGGGTTTAGATAAGAATCTACCAAAAGCTCTGCTCTGTGGATGCTTCTCACTGCCCTAAAGGGGGATTTCTACCTTTTGATAGAGCTCCTTCTCAATCTATCTACTAATCAAGAGAAGAAAACAAGAATGCTAAGAGAAAGTCACATCAAGCACAACCTGCTTTGCACTTTTTTCAAAATGAACTCAAGTTTAAAAAAGAAAATCAACGTGTCCCTCAGATCTGTAATGTGCTGGAATCTATATATTCAGCCTGGGGGGCAGTGGTCTTCCAATTACTAGAACAACTCCTAGAAGGGGATTATGGGACCTTCATCGATCCTTGTTGATGTCTTGCTTCCTGGCCTGAGGTGAGTACATGTTCTGCCACACACTCCCAACAGTTGCCCCAGCCAACTGAGAATTCCAAATGCATAAATCACAACAGGCTTTTTTGTTTCAAAAGATGGAAATTTCAGGTATCTGTTGTAGCAGCAACACTTACTAGCAAACTCAGCAGAAAATGGTCTTCTTTTCTCTTTCTCTAGACTAAATATATTTCTTTCCTTTTTTTTTTTTTGGTGGGGAGAAGTATGGAGGTGGATTCAAGTCTCTATTTTCTCTTGATTGTCTTTTAATTATCCTCTCTCTTTTTTTTCCCTTCACTGATTTAAGAAAAAGCCTCTATGATCTCTCTCTATTGCTGAGTGCTTCAAACAACAAAACCAAACAAACAAACAAACAAAAGGAAACACTAGCCATGCTCTCACATTGTCTAGATGCTATTATTAAGCTCCAAGGAATAGCAAGAGGCTTTTCAACAAAAATCTATTCAATTTTGAATTTTACTCAGAAATATTGAGTTCAGAAACTGGACAGGTTCCATAGTTATAACTACTTCTTTAGAGAATCAATCATGTTAGATTGACAGATGTAAAAATGAGGAGATACATGTGTTGAACAAGAGTTATACATCCAACCCAATGCTAGCCACCAATAATATGAAAAGCATGGACATATGTGCTATGATTCAGAAGATTAGTTCATGTTCTATGCTCAGTGATACTCACTACAAATGAGATGAAAGATGCATGTCATTTTTTTTTTCATTTTGAATAGGAACATGGGAAAAAAATTCCCAGGTCACACAGCTATAAGTGGCAGGGCTGGGATATAAATCTAGCACTCTAGCCAGGCGGTGGTAGCGCACACCTTTAATCCCAGCACTCAGGAGGCAGAACCAGGTGGATCTCTGTGGGTTCAAGGCCAGCCTGGTCTACAGAGCGAGATCAGGACAGGCACCAAAACTACACAGAGAAACCCTGTCTCAAACAAACAAACAAACAAGCATCTAGCACTCTAACTCGAAGAAATATGGCATATGTATATATGTGTGTTATATTTACAAGCCATTATCTGAGAAAGGATATCTATTTCTGTCCCTAAGATATTTTCTGTTATTAAACATATTAGTTATTCTCTTGTTAAAATAAAAATACACATTGAATATGACCAGAATTAGAAATCACTTATCATCTAACATTATTTTTGAGCTGATAATACAAACATAGCTTCTCTATATTTTTGCCTCAGTTCTCCATTATTTTCAATAAGAGCTGTGTGGCAGAGTCTGCTTATCTAAGAGTACAACCAAGGGCAGAAACCCTAAGCTCAATCCATGGTCTCTGGCAGCCTGGGGTTCTTACAACATCTTCTTGAAGACAATAGGTATTTGCTGTATGTTATCAGATGCCACTTCCTTCTAATGTTTCATATGTGGACCTCCACAGAGGCACCTCAGGGCATGTTTTCTGACATAGGATAAGCTGTATGGTGCCACAATCAAAGACTGGTGAAACAACAAGACTATAGTGCTAAAATACACTTAAAAATTATTTTGTGGCCTTTACTGCTTTGAACAGAACCTGTGTGCTTTAAAGGCCCATGAAGTCAACAAAGTAAGAGAATGAAGATATTAAAAGGCGGTATTTAATGACAACATGTGTTGAGAATGTCTTTTATTAGTCTTTGAATAGTGGAGACCATGCAACAGGAACATAAACAACCCTTGTTAACTAACTGAACTTCTCAGTCCAAACTGAGACCTAATATGTTTCATAGAATAAGCAGATAATGCTCCAGGGATAAAGTGCATTTCTTCATTTTTTTGCTTGAGCATGTAGGGTAAAAACATAGTGAATTCTTAAAGTTATGTCTGACCGTCTCAAACTCTGACACTCTTTAACTCTTTTCTCATTGTACTCTAGGAGTCCCTTTATTTCTTTTTAAAGAATGGATGGGTATGTCTTGTGTGTGTATCACAACAGTAGAGTCATTTATAAAATATTTTTCAGGGAGCATGTGACAAGTGTTATGTAATGTGTAAAATAAATGTATCCCAAGGAAAATGTTGTCCTTTTCATCTATTGCGAATTCTCAAGGATTGGGATTTTGACTCATCACTATGGAATATTCAAAAATGAATTCTATCTTTGACTTCAGAGAAAAAGCTACAACTTCGGGACAATGGAATACTTTAATTTCTCTGGACCTCAGTTTTCTTATCCACACAATAAAATAATTTGAATACTTATTCAAAGGCTCATAGAAGACAAACATTGTATAATATACATGATTTTTTAAAGATGTGCAGTGCTGGTGTTCAAGCTAGACAAGAGTAATAGCACTGAGCTCCACCCTCAGCCCTGTGTGATGTTTCTCGACCATGACTTTGACAAATCCATCCATTAACCTTTCATCCCCACAGCCTGCTGTACTTGCCACCATGCATTTAACGGGGAAGAGGAAGACTGATAAGTGAAGGAAAAGGCAGAGAATGGCAAAGGCCATGCAAGGAATTGAAACAGGGTTTTAGAAAATGGCATACAATATTTGGGATTACTTAAAGGTAACAAAAATATTAGAACTTTGGCTCCCAAAATAGACTCTTGAAAAAATATAAAATGTTTATGTGAAGATAAAATTAAGACTATAATAGTGGAAATAGGTTTTTGAACCTATGTTCTGCCATGCTACCTAGTCCAAGCTGATCTCAGATGTAAGATCCTCAAAAGCCCTGTTTCAGACATCCCAACCTTGTTGAGTACAGGCATGTCTAACTTGATATAAATTATCTGAATTCTAGCTTAAGGCCATGCCCAGCAATAAATGTCAGAGAATTTCAAAATCTTAGTTACAGGGTGAGAGACCTGAAAGACAATCTTCGAAGTGGGTGTTGAGGATTTCCTACATCAAATCCTCTACTCTGTTGCTATCACATCCTTGGGATGAAATAAGATACCTGTCATAGAAATGCAGGGTGGAATTTACAAAGCTGTACTTTTAGTGCGTGGGTTCTCCCTATATGTTGATGGTGACATGATAAACAGGATGTGTGTTGATGCTGAGACATTGTCAACAGTGAGCTGCAACGTGAAGTTTAGAGTCATTTATGTCTAGGGACCTGAAACTTTTAAAGAAAGGTCTGTACTTAAGTGATGATAATGGCAAGGATAACAACAAAAATAATCAATTTAACACATTCTGTATATTGTAGGCACTTTTGATAGCTTCATATGTGATTTATAACTGAAATTTATCTCTAAGAACTAGCTAGTACTATCTTTACTTACTTTACATAGGAGGACACTAAACCACTGTAAGTTTTTGTATTTGTGTTTACACTATACCTTTGATGAGCAGCATTCCAGGCAGCCTGGTTCTGTAGTTAGAACATTTGATCTGCAAGAAATTCATGACCCAAGCACAGTTTCTCTGAGAAGGGCCCCAGATATTAGGTTATGTGAGGAACAGATGTATTAAAAATTTTACAGATTTGAAGTCACCTTGCTCATGTGTCTTCTGTTGCCAAATAATCCTATGAATGAGCATAGTCTACAGTAACAAAAGAGAAAAATACTGTTTCAGTTTACCAACTAGTGTAACCATGCAGTAAAAAACTGTAATTTGCTTCCACCTAATATTGTGTCTCTTCCCTCCATAGAACAGGAGATCAATTCATAGCAGAATCCTGCAGCCCTAGAAATGAGGCATCAGATTCTCCATTCTGGGAAGACTTAGATGATGTTGTAATTCATTTTTTCCTATAAACCAGCCCACATATTGCTCATGACTTCATAATATACAGTAATAGTTGCTGTCATGATCCTACCTAGTATAGATCTAAGTAAAATACTGCTTACGGGTTTTCCTGATTATACTATCGCACCACCTACTCTGGGCTTAATCTCTCCTGATAAAGGGCTAAGACCCTAATCACTTACTTTACTCTATACTTTTGTTTATCTCTGTTCAAAATTTTTTACTTGAGACATTAAAATTAAAGTTGAAAATAACTGTATCACTAATTTTATTAGGATAAAATTCAATTCCAAAACTGCAACTGCAGTCTATCTACACATATATACATGTGAGGCCATCACATACCCATAGTGGAAAGCAAAAGGATAGAAAATTAATCCTATAAAAACATTAACAAAAAGACTAATACTACATTTATAGTAATATCAGACTTGTGAGAAAATTAATGTTACGAGTATTTATAGACATGAAGGGTCACTTAAAACATCAAATGAGCAGTTCAAAAGGAAGCTGCCAGGGACTGGATATGATGAACTAAGTTCAGATCACAGAATCCACACAACAACAAAATCCTGGCATGGCCAAGTGCACCTGTAACCCAAGCACTGTAGGGGTTGAACACAGAAGATTTCCTGGATTTGCTGGCTGCCAGCCTAGGTATAATTCCAGTAAGAGCTTCTGTTTCCAATAAGACATAGAGTTGCAGGTCAGGACACCTAATACCCTCCTCTGGCCTCCTTGCATAGATGTATGCAGCACAACTCATATATACATATACCTTATACTCATACACACACATACAAACATGCACACACAGGCACACACATAGATACTCGTAGAAAAAGTGAGCTACCAGCATTTTACATTTGTGTGTATCAAGTAAAATAGTTCAAAGGGAAAAAGAAAAAGACTGTTATTCAAAAGAACATGACTATGTAGAGAAAATCTAAACTTATATAAACTATTAGAATAAACAAATGGTCCCAGCACAGATCAATGGATATACTGCCAACATAAAAGAATTAACTGTACATGTATATGCAAATAAATAAAAATTTTAAAAAGAAACTGTCAAAATCTATCAGACATTCAGAAAGTATATATAACTTCTTCATAAAAAGCAAAGAAATGTTACTAAGAAAACTAAGGAAGACCTTTAAAATGGAGCTATATAAATCTATTCATAGGTTAAAAACCAAAATGCTTTAATCTGTCGGTTCTTCCAAAACTGATCTATGGCCTCAATGCTATCCTGATTCACACACATTTTTATATTTATGTTTGTCTGTCTGTCTACCTTTCTCACCCGTGTGTGTGTGTGTGTGTGTGTGTGTGTGTGTGTGTGTCTGTGTGTGTGCATGTAAGCATGCATGACAACTAATAGCTGATTGTAAAGTTTATATGAAAAGATGAGCTTAAAGATCAAACTTCAGCGCATACACCAACATATTTTCAGTACTTTTCCTCTGCCTTATTGAAGTAAGAATGACATAAAATTATACACATTAAGATGAGAAATTTGTCTGATGTACTTTCATATGATGGAAATTATCACCACAATAAAAAGTCTACTAGAGCATCCATCACCCACACAGTCAGCCTTCTTTGCAGATGTGGTGGGAACACTTGGGATCAATTCTCAGCAAATTTGTTGTATGTAAGTGAATATTAATCTGAAGTCATGCTGTATAGTTACCCTTAGAACTTATTCATCCCATAGCTGAGAGCTTGTGTCCATGTCCAATATCTCATTCCCTCTTCTCCCACCCACCAACATGCACTCCCTGGCAGTCACCATTTGATTTCATTCTTCTCAATTTTCTTTCTTTCTTTCTTCCTTTCTTTCTTTCTTTCTTTCTTTCTTTCTTCCTTCTTTCTTTCTTTCTTTCTTTCTTTCTTTCTTTCTTTCTTTCTTTCTCTTCTACAGTTAAGTGAGAACTTACAATATTTTTGTAGAAATCCAGATGATCAGACTTGGAAAATTTTCAGTCTCAGGCATAAGTACAGGAAAATGATTTGGGAGTCATTTGACCAATGGGAGCCCTTGTGATGTTAGGTGTCTTTAGTAAAAACACATAGCTAAACATTTCTGACTCACTAATAGTAGGAAGGAGCTGAAAACCAGAGTGGTAGACTCAACTGAGACTCTTCCATCCACAACAATAGACAGTGTATTTTAATATGTTTTTCTCCTTTCGCCTTGGTTTGTGGCCTTTTATCTGCCTAAGGGAGGAAAAGTGAACAAATGTGAAGAGCACTGAACGATCCTTCAGAGATTTTAAAACAAAAGTGCAATTTATAGATGAACCTGATCACACTAACCGGCCTTAAATATCCTGTTGATCTCAAGCTTTCATACAATGGGGCTTTCATAGCTGCCGGGAGGTATGTGGAGATCGTCAGGAGTTATGCTGGCCGGTCACACAGGAATGTTTTTTCTTAGATAGATAAAGATCAGGTTAGTTTTCACGGTGCCAGAAATAAGATAAAATTTCACTTCAAAACTCGAGCCGTGTTGATCTTCCTCCCCGCGTTTCGTGTAGCCATTTATAGCAGTCGGGGTCAGCAAAATGATCTGCTCCAATTACCTCTTCGCTGTCCTGAGCACATGACTGTCCTGCGGCACCTTCAGATGAACTGGTCACGTAGACCAGGTCCAGCGTCAATGTACCTGTGTGGCATACTGTGTATTTTTAAAAGAAAATAAGGCCATTATGTGAGTTCTTTCACAAAGTCAGGCATTTTCAATAAATGGTATCTGACCTAAGGTGAGATTCCTGATTTGAAATATGGAACGGTTGTGTTTTTCCTTTGACCTACTTCTATTTATTTTCTTGCAGAGTTCAAGGCAAAACGTTGCATTTCAAACAGCAAAATCACGCTCTCCTCTGACCTCCAGCTTTTCTCTATGTTACTATAATAACAATGTCTCTGGGTTTTGAAAAGGACCATGTTTAGTCCTTGGCCTGCACTGACATTTGAAAAATTAAAATGAGAGCCACTCAGTTTGTGCAAACACATAAACCTTAAGCCCCATTTTGTGAATCCTTGTGACAAGAAGATAGTTTTCTTAAGGAAAAAAAAAAAGACTAATCAAACCAGTACCCCTCAAATAGCAAATTCAGCTTCTCCAAATCAGACAGTACAGGGCTTTTGGAAAAGGCTGTGCTGGCAAGTCCCCTCATGTCATTGTGATAAGAGAGGTCTTGCATTGCATACTACTCTACAGTCTCACTAAGCAGCCTTGAAACCTGAAGCCTGGGGCAGGTATGAACTTCTGGAAGACTTTGGCAAAGAGAGACCACACCTGTTCCACCTTCTAGAAAAATAAATCACTTGAAGACAGAACTGACCATTAACAGGAAGAAAATATTCCTGAGGGCATTTTCTATCACTCAACATATGCATCAAGACACATTTCCCATTTTGGTATCTTCACTCAAATTCAAGTTTGTTTTAGTTTTTCCCTCTGTTTTCCTGAAAGTCGGGCACATGATTAAATTCACTTACATCCCTTACTCTCTTAGAAGTATTAATATGTGCCTATAATATTCAGTATTTAGATGTCCCAAGAGAGAAGTGCTGTGTAAACCACCATGTGGGGCTCACATTTTGCCAATCCAAATCTCTCACACAAGTGTTCAAAATTCATTATGACAAAAGTGAAGGGACAAAATGATAGAGTGATAAATAAATGAGCCTTTTTTAAAACTACTTCACTACTGCCACCTATTATTTTTGACAGTGATCTGTGGTGGGTTATGCAGCATGTTTCCCTCTGACATTTCTTTGTGAGCGGTACTAGTGGAAGACAGAAATAATTCACAAGCCACAGAACAGTTAATTTTACTTGAACCGTACTTAGGCTATGATGTTAAACATAATCATTCTCAAAATAAATCATTTCTTTCCCTTCAAGGGGCAAGCTAATGAAGGAAAAAGAAAGAAAGAAGGAAGGGTGGAAGGAAGGAAAGAAAGAAAGAAAGAAAAAGAAAGAAAGGAAGAAAGAAGAAAGAAAGAAAGAAAGGAAGGAAGAAAGAAAGAGACTGAGGATGTAGTGTGAGCCTGCCCATATTCTTAGGACTCAGCCTCAGGAGGAGGATCACTGCAAGTCTGAAGCAACCTGGTTTATATCGTGAGTTCCAACTCAGTCAGGGATACAGAGCTGGACCAGGCTGGAAGAAGATAATGGAACAGAGTGGGAAGTAGGGATAGAGAAGAGAAAGGAAAAAGAAAAGAGGGAAGGGAAGGAAAAAGGAGGAAAGTGGAGGTGAGGGCAGGGCAAGGGAGAAAGCAAGGGGATGGAAAAGGAGAGGAGGAAGGGGGAAGAAGGAGGGTCATTTTGTTGGCCTAAACTAATTTGTCTCAGGAATGATCCAGAACCGTTGCCTGAAACACATCCAAGTTAAAGGTATCTTATAAAAAAGACCTTAAAAATTTCATAACCACTGTCTTGTTAGGGTTTTCATTGCTGTGAAGAGACACCATGACTAAAACAACTCGTAGAAAGTAAAAAATTTCATTGAGGGGCTCACTTACAGTTTCAGAGGTTCAGTTCATTATCATCATGGCAGGGACCATGATGGCATGTAGGTAAACATGGTGCTGAAGTAGTAGCTGAGAGTTCTACATCTTGAAGGCTACTAACTCACTGGGTGGTATACTGAGCATAGGAAACCTCACAGCCCATCCCTACAGTGACATACTTTTTCCAACAAGGCTGTACTCAATCCAACAAGCCACAGATCCAAATAGAGCCACTCCCAATGAGATTATGGAGGCCAGTTATATTCAAACTACCACAGCCCCATGAATACATCCATGATTGAGCATTTATGTCTTTATCATAAAAATCATTCTTCTTAATTTATCATATATATGTATGATTTTATATATATATATATATATATTCTTTATATTCTCCTTATCTTGTATACTTAGGTATTAAATCATACAATATGGATGTCAACTGCTAAGGTTGTAAATAATAAAAACTAGAAAGTGAATGTGGTCAGTTTAGTGAGTCACAACACCTGCAGTCATTAATAACTATACATATAAGAGGACATACTATGATGTGGCAGATGTTTTAGGAGCTCCTCATCATGTAATTTATTTTTCCCTTTTCTTGACTCTCACTCTGCTTGTAATGTGTCTTATGTCAGTCAAAGGCAAGTGATAACACTTGGCCATTCTTTATCTCTTTGTAATAAGCCATTGCACATGTTACCACAGCCATTCTATTGGCGTTGTACAGTAGTATCATTGGTTATGAAAGAAATTCCATTGCAAAGGCAATACCAATACTCTTTACCCATCAGTGTATGTCTTGTACACCATACTGAGCTGTTCAATCAGGAGAACTTGGGTGTTGACATAAACTTTCTTTAGTCTACCTGGCTCAGACCAAAGACTACAGCTTTTTATATGACATTTTCAGAAGGCTGAATCAAAGTCAGAGGGTTATTATACCACTCAGCAAAAGATCAGATATCTATAATGTTTTCATTTGCACGTTCTTTTTTTTTTTTTAAATAAGGAAAATTTAGTGTGGATTTTGCTTGTTTAAAATTTATTTTACATGATTCAGTCATGGACAAAATTAACTATGTAAAATATAAAATCCTCAAAGCCCCAGTCAAGAAGAAAGTAATTGACTTAACCCAAGAATTTGCTCTATTCATTAACCCATGCTCTGGCATTATTTAAATCCATATCTCTCATTCTTCCTGCTTACCTATTTGTTTAGGACAGAGAAGGAATCTGAAAAAAACAGAGAGAAAGCCAGGCAATCTCAGGACCATGGCAACTCTTATAAAGTAAAACATTTAATTGGGGTAGCTCACTTACAGTTTCAGAGGTTCGGTCCATTATCTTCATGGCAGGGAGCATGGAAGGGGCCATGGCAGCATGCAGGCACACATGGTGCTAGAATAGTAGCTGAGAGTCCTTCTACATCTTGAAGGCTACAAGAAGTCAAATGAGACACTGGGTGGTATCTTGATCATAGGAAATCCCACCCCCAAAGTGACACACTTTCTCCAACAAGGCCATACTCACTCCAACAAGGCTACACCTTGTAATAGTGACATTTTCTATGAGATTACAGGGATCCATTACATTCAACTACCACATTCCATTCCCTGGCCCCCATAGGCAATATCATAATGCAAAATTCATTTAGTTCAACTTCAAAAGTCCCTATAGTCTATCACATCTCAACGTTTAAAAGTCCAAAGTTCAAATCTCTTCTGAGATTCATGCAATCTCTTAACTGTAATCACCTATAATAATCAAAATCAGAAAGCAGAAAACATACTTCCAACATATAATGATCTAGGATATACATTACCATTCCAAAATGCAGAAAGGGAAGCATAGCAAGGAAATACTGGACCAAAGTA
Source organism: Peromyscus leucopus (assembly GCF_004664715.2). NCBI lineage: Eukaryota > Metazoa > Chordata > Mammalia > Rodentia > Cricetidae > Peromyscus > Peromyscus leucopus. The sequence continues at coordinate 58,370,572 of NC_051068.1, forward strand.
AGACCTAAAACCAGCTGAGCAAACTCCAAACCTTGAACCTCCATGTCTGACGTCAAAATGCTCTTTTTAGCTTTGTTGTCTACAACAAACACACTTCTTTCTCTTGGTCTGGTCCCATGCCCTGTTAGCAGCTTTCCTTGGCAGGTATCCCACAACACTGGCGTCTTTAACATCTTGGATTCTCCAAGGCAATCCAGGCTTCAATTCACAGCTTCATGCAATGACCTCTCTAGGCCTCCATCCAGGACACCCTTGACTCATGCTTAGCCTCAGTGGCTTTCTTTAGGCACAGGGGCAAATTCCATAATCCTTTCCTTCTATTCTTAACTCTAAAGCCAGAACCACATGGCTGAAGCTGCCAAGTTCTACTGCTTACTGAGGCTGGAACATGGCCCCCTTGTTCAATTACATCTTCAACAGCTTTCTGTCTTTTACTGCCTAAGCGTGGCTGTCTTGAACCTTGCTCTGTACACAAGGCTGGCATCAACCTCAGAAATCCACAAGCTTCTTTCTTCCCAGCGCTGGGATTAAAGGTGTACCCCACCACACCCTGCTCTAAGCTTTTCTTCAATTCCTTTTCACAGGTTGAAAATTTAGCTCATTGGGATCTTGCCATGAGGTCACCACTCCCTTTATTCTGTTTCTTAATCTGTTTATTTCCTTGAACACAGGACTTACCTCCATTCCACTTCCTGGTATTCTTTTTTTCCTCAGAATTTACACTTCTTCCAACAAGTCCATACCCACTCCAACAAAGCCACACCTCCTAATAGTGCCACTCCTTATGAGATTATGGAGGCCAATTACATTCAAACTACCACAATTACCTATATTTCCAGACATTAAACACCAATACTAATTTTTTTTAGATTAAAAAATACAAAGTTATAATATTCTAACTAGGAGTCCATGATCTCTGCTTGAATGATATTGGAGGACTGAGTTCAGGGCAACAATACTTGAGGTGGAGAATGAGGACTAAGCTGATGATGCAGCCGTGAGTATGACACTGAGTACTTGGAAGGGTGACAGGAGGTTGGAGAAGAAGGCAAAACAAACAGGAAAAGAGATGCTGTTTCTGGAAAGTAACTCATGGAGAAGTGCTAGATTTGCTTTTCTAGCGCCCTGATCCCATTGCTTCTGAGCACATGGGTCGAAACATACACTTTGTGAAGGGCTATGCTTCAATCACTGTAGCATAGTCAACTGGAAATGATTTCAAAGCTAATATCTGTGTGCCATTTTAGTGTGTTGACAGATAAGCACCAACCCAGCTACAAACCCTTCAGCCTACAATGGTGACCTGTCTGCATGATGTACTGGTGCCATAGTAGCATAAATTTGTGGGAGTAACCAACAAATATCTAATTGGATATAAGGCCTACTCCATGAGATGGAACCCATGACTGATGTCTCAGGTAGCAAGAATCGGAGACTAGATAGGACATGGACCTGGGAGCAGGGGGGACAATACTGTTTTTCTGTTAAAGGGACATAGCAATAAAATGACTCCTAACAACATTCTGCTCTATTTATGGATCAATATCTCATTCAACCAGCATCAGAGTATCTTCCTCCTGCAGGAGATGGCAACTAACACAAAGGCCCACAATTGAACAATGTGCTGAGTGAGAGACCTTGGAACACGCATTTCTAAATAAGATGTCCTCATAAAAAGCCCTCCCCTTAGGGAACTATGTGAAAACAGAAATGATTTTAACAACCAGTGCGATGGAAGACACCAAAAAGACACGTTCCAGACGCAAGAGAACTGATGTACATATGATCTCATAGAGCTGTCATAGCATGTGTAAGGATTTGATCTTTAATTACGTCATCAGCCTTCGCTGGCTTCCCAGCCTAAAAAGAGGGTGAGCCCTTTGTGGGCTCTCTGTCCCCTCTCCTCTCTGCTCCTTCCTCCCATTGGCTCTCTCCTCTCTCCCTCTCCACCCTTTTGTGTCTCTCTGTCTCTGTTTCTCTCTCCCCCCCCAATAAAGCTCTAAAAAGGTAACCATGGCTATGATTCTTTTAATCAGCACGCTGTGGGCGGTGACCAGCCACGAGGGGCAGCGCAGCGGCATAACTAACTAACAGCATGCACAGAGACTGCACAGTTCCAAGCCAGATGGGGTCCCAGCACTGAGAGGGGAAGTAAATATTAACCCTCATCCCTGAAAAGCTAACTCCAGTTGAAGACCCTTACAACAGAAAAAAAATAGTTTTCTCCAAGGGAGTCTCATCTGATATATAAACAAACTTAAGAAAGGGTCTTAAGAAAGAAGTAGATGACTAGCACAAACAATCACAAAAATATCTTTATTTTTGGAGATGTTTTGTCTCATAATGTTTTGTTTGGGTATTTTTTTTTACCTTGATTGTCTTTTTATTACCTATGTTGGTTTCCAATTTTGTGTTTTTGTGGTTTTTGTGTGTGTGCATGCATGTGCCCAAGTGTGTGTGTGTATATGTGTGTGTGTGTGTGGTCTGTCTGTATGTCTGTGTGTCTGTGTTTCACCTGACTTTACCCCTCTGTGCTGTTTGTTGAGTTCTGGTTTTCTTGTATTTCTACTGGCCTGCTTGTGTGTGTGTGTGTGTGTGTGTGTGTGTGTGTGTGTGTGTGAGAGAGAGAGAGAGAGAGAGAGAGAGAGAGAGAGAGAGAGAGAGAGAAACCTTAAAGTTCATTGGGTGAAGAGGATCTGGGAGGAAGTGAGGGAGTGGAAACTGTGATCAGAATATATCGTATGGAAAAAATACTTATTTTTTAATAGAATAAAAGGGAAACGCTTTTATAAATGCTGAATTTTAAATAAGCATTCAAGGTGAATATCGCAAACACAGAATGAAAAAGCTATTGATCTAAATTGAACTTGGAAGGGACATCTATATACAGCCAGAGTGAACAAAACATGTTGGGAAGCTGTAGATGTATTTCTAAACGGTCTTATTAAATAAGAAACACAGAGCCAAATAAAGAGTTAAAAGCCCAGAGACAGAGCAGTAGCCAAGAGCTAAGGCCACCTTATCTTACACTCATTGCTGTCATTCCCCTGACAGAGAGACCTTCTTTCTGTATCCTGTCTTTTTATTGCTTTTCTGTTCTGACTTCTCATTGGTTCTAAACCCAACCACATGACTTCCTTGGCACTGCCTATCTATACAGACCTCCAGGTCTCTATGGTTCGTACTGAGATTAAAGGTTCGGATCACCACTTGGCAGTATCCTTGAACACACAGAGATTCTGCCTGCCATGTGATCGGATTAAGGGCATGTGCTACCACTACCAGACTTCTGCTTAATGGCTTGCTCTTAGCTCTGATCTCCAGGTGCCCCGGCCAGCAGGGTCCTCAATAGGGACCTAAAGGGAGGGCCGGTGAATGAGAGGGACAAGAGACACTAAGAATGAGAGCAAGACAGGATATCTGATCAAGCTCCAAAATTTTATTTTCCTCTTAAGGCATATATAGGCAGGGGCAAAGCAGGATGCAAGCAGGGAGGGGACTTTAATTATGGGTTGTTCAGCTAGCAGGGAATGTTGTTCTGGAGGTTATCTATCTACTCTTGCCTAACTGCAGCTCAGTCACCTGATTTCTGAGAAGAGGTTTGTGTATTTGTGAGAAGAGGTTCTGGTGATATGGAGACTTAAGCAAGGCCTAGATCTAAGAAAAGAGGAGAGAAGCCCAAATATGGTGACATGTGTGTCAAGGGTCACTTAGGTTTATGGCTCCTGTCATCCAGGCAACTTTATTGACATACAAATAAAATCACATTTCAGCACAAATAAAATATCACCATAGAAAGCCACTAGCCATCATGTATCTTCCTGTTAATTAGTTGTTTTGCTCAAGGGTCATGAAGGTTATCTCACATGTAAGCTATTCACCTTCAAATTCTAGAGAACTTGGGAAGATTTCTCTCATATAATCTTTTGCTGTGCCATTCTGAGACAGTGCCTGTCTCATGTTGCATAGGCTCCCCTTGAACTTGAAGCCCAGACTGTCCTTGAAACCCTGATACTCCTGTCTCTGCTTCAACAGTTGAGACTTCTGGTATGAGCAATGATAGCTGGCTAATGAGCCCTTTCAATCAGCAAGTAATATATATGATGAGACAAAATTTGGTGTAGTCCATGATTGCTGTTATTATTTAGGATTGTAAGTTCTGGTGCAGAATTTCATATAAGGCAATGATATCATTTGAGTAAATACCTCTAAAGACAAGTGCTTTAAAGGCCTCACCACCAGATTTCAGTGCTATTGAGGGATTGTGGAAAGTTTGATAGTCAGAGCCTTATGTCATATGACAGATAACAGTTTCCTCTGAGATGGAAACAACTCATATGACAGGAAGCTCCTTCAGCAGGAACGTCAACAACTCAAAACAGCTTCAGGAAATCCCTGGAACTGACTAGCTTCACCAGGCCCCTCCCCGTCAGAAAAAGTAAAAAAAGCTGAGAATCCCTCTCAGATGGAAGGAAGCTAAGAAGCAAAGAAGACTTAGACAAGCAAGGCTGCAAAGAAGGCTCTGAGAAGAGACCAGCTGCTTGCAAGAAGCAGAAAGCAGGTGAGCCGTCTGGGAGAGGTTTAGATCAACGGAGGCACCTGGTAAGGACACTCTCCAGGCTGTTGAGATGCCTGCAGGTTGTGCAGTGTGCTCCAGGTTTGGTTTCCAGCTTTTTTGCACTGTCGCTCATGCTGAGATGGTCTTGAGTTATGCAACTGTCTTTGAGTCATGTCTGCTCCCATAAGTAACTTCCACCCATATTTGTATAAGTAACCCCAATAAAACTTACCAGTTCACCACTTTGGACTTTGGTGATATCCATACTTCAGACTGTCAGGTGTTCCCTATTTAGAGTGAGTAGATGTGTATGTTGTGGCTCCCCGCAAAAAAAAAGCTGTTACCCAAGACTTTCAGAATGTTAGTATGATGATTAGAATGTGACCAAGAAGAGAATACTGGGACTCCAGACCGCTATCTCTTTCAGTAACGTCTTGCCATCCTAAGATGACTAGTTCTGTCTTTCACGTGTTCCTCCGTGGTATGCCACCTTGGCACTAGTCCCAAAGCAAGAGTTTGACTATCTATGGCTGAAACCTTCGAAACTGTGAGCCCATATAAGACTTGCCTCCTTTTAGGTTGATTGACCTTGGTTAATTCACACAGGAAAAATTCCTCTCCTAACCATCCACAGATAAGAATCATTAATGAAAAATAAATACCAATGAGATTTATTGTACTCTGTCAAGTCCTGCTAAACTCTGTGTATCACAATTTAAAGTACATGATCATTTAGATATGTTCAAGTGCCTTTTTCTTCATGAAGGGTATTTCATTTTTATTGGCCTTTCTTTGGTTTGAACTTTCTTAGATAATCTCAACCACAAAATGCACACAAATTTTGAAAATATAGTGAGTTATGAACTAGAATAGAAGTGGACTCTCCTTGACATGTATGAGCCTTACAGAAACAAGCCTCAGTAATAAACTCCATTTGCCCATATTTGTACTGCCCACTTGCCTGCCAGTCCACACTGAATCAGCAAAGCCTGCATACACTGGCCTGGGTTTCTGAGGAAGCTTTAAGGAGCTTAGTCACACTTGAAAGTACTCAGTGCAGCTCACCTTCCCTTGATTTGCTTTGGAGAACAACTTGATTGTTTTGGAATTAGTCATGAACTATTTAGTTGCAAATTCTCACAACTCATGCCCTTGGTAGATCTTTTGAAAATTCAAGGCTGTCTATAAAGAATTCAGCTCAATTCTTAGCTCAGAGGGTTATAGCTGAACACTCTAAAGCAATTTTCTCAAGTTGGCCTATCAGCCCAGTATGGCTGGGATTAAAGAGGTCCCAGTGAAAGCAAGGACTTCTACTTCTTTTTATTTAGAATGAATTTGAATAATTCCATCATCACCCACCCTGGAAGATACACAAGTTAATACATTTACATTCTTTGTTCCTCCATGTCATAGCTTCAAACATGGCTGTGGAGACTAATATACCAATATATTAATTACTAAATATGGGTTGTCATGTGGTATGCAAATGATCTAGGCTGCAGAAAGGGTAGGAAAGCTGGTGGGAGCTGGAGAGAGGCCTCTGTTTACAGACAACTCCCTTCAGGAAAGAACCTCTGGTGGCTGGGAGAGGGCCTGTTGATAACACAGTTCCAGAGGAATAAAATTGTAAGGACATGAAGAGATACAGAGATAAAAGGAGTGTTAAAATAGGGCATAGTATAAGACACTGTATTTACACGGGATGTTTTGATGCCAGTTGTCCAGACAGCAGAGTAAGCCAAACTCTGGCTTTAACTGCTTTACAGGGTAAGTTGTTTTGTTTTGTTTTTTTTTTTTTTTTCCTGAGAGTCTACGTCATTCCCCATGCCTCCAAATTCGGTGATACACTTTTCCACTTTGTCTTTTCAGGTCAAGCCAATGCTTTATTTGTTTCTTCCAATTTTCAAAATGCACAAGCAGCATGAGAGTCTTGGGACCCCGAGCTGAGCTTGCACACCACTATTCTCTTCACTGCTGTCCCTGACTCACTACCAAGTTTAGAACAGCTCCCGCTGAGCCCAGAGTTTCTTTCTCAGGACTCGCCTGGCTCAGCTTCTGTACAGTGCACAGTTCTGCTCACTGCCATCTTCTGAAGTCCTCCTGCTCCCTTGGATTTGGAGTTAGTGTAATGGGTTAATCACTTGTTCTTTATCCATTTTTCAGTTTCTCTTAATTTATGGAACAAAGATTTTTAAATATTTGGTTTATCTTCTCATGTTTTACTAAAATTTATTTTTGTCCACACAAAAAATGAAGATTGAGAAATTTTTGGATGACATAATTCAATACATATGTATATTAATATTTAAATCGGAAATTATTTCCTGAAAAATACTTATTATTTGTTTCTACAAAGAATGTTTAAAACCCTTTTGTTTACCTTTTGAGACACACTGCATGCATCATCCTCTTGTGTGTGTTATAGTACACCTGAACTCTTGTCTAACTATAAATTGATGCTCATTGACCGATCCTATACCTCGCTCTACCCATTGTCCTAGCCTCAAGGAACCACCATTTTACTCTTCTGTGGAACCAATGATTTGAATAACCTAGATGAGTGAGATCCTGGAGTGCTTGTTTTTCTGTGAATAGCTCATTTCACTTAATATGATGTTCTCCATTTATGTCATAAATGACACAGTTTCAGTGTTTTGTGATCAACTTATATCCTATTGTGTGTACAGACCACTTTCTCATTTTCTATTCATCAGATTATAGACACCAAATTGATTTCTTTTATAGCCTGTTGAATATGGGCTAAAATAAATATGGAAGTGTAGGTGTCTTTTAACCATATGGTTTCATTTTCCTTTAATATGTAACAGTAATAAACTGGTTAGGTCATATTATATGTCTACTTTTTATTTTATTTTTTAGAGTGGTTGTTTTTTTCTTCCTGTCTTCATTTCATAGTTTCCACCATTATGCATGGCTTTACTTCAGGACCACTTTCTGTGTTAAAGAACTATGTTGTACTGAATCAATGTTCCTCACCAACTTCAGAGCTGCGGTAGATCATTGAATCTACTCTAAAAAGAAAAAGGGGAAGATATAAAAATAACAAAGGATACATTATTGAATCTATTATGAAAAGAAAACAGAGAGAATATGGATATGATAAGATTAAAAAGGTCTATAATTGAATCTACTTTTAAAAAGGAACTACTTGTTTTACATAGAATAAGTAATGAAATTTTTTGTCTAAGTTTATCAAATGTTACTGGACTGGACATTGTTATATATTAATGGATTTTTTCTTCTGAATCTGTCAAATATTAATGGACTAGACATCATTAATGTAATTCTTGACTATATATTGTATATACTTATTGGATATAGTTTTTCTTATATTAGTTATAAGCTTTTTTCTAAATTTTAGACAAAAAAGGGGCAATGTGGTGATATTGTGTTCCCCAAAATATGGTGCACCCTAATAAACTTATCTAGGGTCACAGAACAGAAGAGCCACTAGATATACAGGCCAGAAAATGGTAGCACCACGCCTTTAATCCTAGCATTCCAGAAGCAGAGATCCACCTGGATCTCTGTGAGTGCAAGGCCACACTGGAAACAGCCAGGCACGGTGACAAGAGCCTTTAATCCCAGGAAGTAATGGCAGAGAGCAGAAAGGAATATAAGGCGTGAAAACCAGGAACTAGGCTGGTTAAGCTTTTAGGCTTTTGTGCAGCAGTTCAGCTGAGATTCATTCTGGATGAGGACACAGAAGTTTCCAGTCTAAGGAAACAGGATCAGCTGAGGAACTGGCGACATGAGGTGGCTGTGGCTTGTTCTGCTTCTCTGATCTTCCAGCATTCATCCTAATACTTGGCTCCAGGTTTGTTTTTATTAATAAGACCATTTAAGATTCATGCTACACAGAGCTTTATGGTATATCCCAGGGTTGAGGTTGTCAGGCAAGCTCTTCTTTCTGCTTCACTCCCTGGACTAGATTATGCTGCCTTATAATCCTCAACAATTCTAAAATGACAAGGTTTCTCTTCACCTCCGCTGCCCTGTATTATATTCCCCCTTACCTAAACAGTCCTCTTCTTGTCTCTCTTGGTGAATCCATATGTTCAAGGAAACATTTCTTTGCTGTTAAATCAGGTAATATCTTTGTCTTCTCAGATTCTACACCCTCTCATTACTAATATAAAATTCATATTTTGTGATAATTATTTCAGTTTATCTTCCCCAGTTGAAGCTTTTATTCTGTGATAGTGAACACTAAATCCCAATAAACTTTCCTTGCCTAGAAACTGAAATAAAACTTCACATCTCATCACGTAGTTACTGAATCATCTCGTATCATAAAAGGAGAGTACTACAGTAGAGTATCATTCCATTTCTGCCCCCCCCCCGTATGTGTGTGTGTGTGTGTGTGTGTGTGTGTGTGTGTAGAGAGGTATGAAATGATACTTACTGTACTATGTATGTGTATGCATGTACATACATACATATAGAGATGGAGAGAGAGAATGTACATGGATGTTATTACAGTATATCATTATAATTTTTGTATTAGTAATATGTTGCTGGAGGGCTTCTCTCCAGGTTCCCCAAGCCCTGCAGTCCCACAATCCACTTATAAAATAATCACTCAGACGCTTATATCACTTATAAACTGTATGGCTGTGACAGGCTTTTTGATAACTGTTCTTTTATCTTAAATTAACCCATTTTTATAAATCTATACCTTGCCATGTGGCTGGTGGCTTACCAGAGTCTTTACATGCTCCTTGTCCTGGCGGTGGCTGCAGTGTCTCCCTCCTCAGCCTTCTGCTTCCCAGACTTCTCCTCTCTCCTTGTCCCACCTACTTCCTGCCTGGCAACCTACTTCCTGCCTGGTCACTGGCCATCAGTGTTTTATTTATATAGAGCAATATCCACAGCACTTCCCCTTTTTTTCTTTTTTTAAAAAGGAAGGTTTTAACTTTAACATGGTAAAATTACATATAATAAAACAATTACCAAGTAAGAATTATAGTTACAATATTAAAGAAGATGTCCTATCTATCTTGTATTTGTGAGTTTAAGGTTTTATATCTAACTTATCTTTTATCATAACTGAGGAAATTACAACTATCTAGTTTTCAACCACATCAAAGACCTGAGAAGGAACATAATGGTACCTGAGAAATGGTAGATGGATGTAAGCAACTTTCGGGAATCTTGCAAAAGTAGACCAAGACAGCTGGCAGCCTGGACAGTCACCTAATGTTTCTCAGAATTGTTGGTGCATTTAAATTGGCTACAGGCCTAGAGTATCTGACAGACCATTTTTAGAAGCAGGAATTCTGAGAGACCATCTTACCCTGTCTTGGCAGAGTACAGTGGTCGCTTTCCTTGTGTCCCGCTTGTCCAGAAAGGACAGCATTATATTTGTACTGTCAGCCATCAAGGCAAGGGCAGTTCTTTGCCCAGTAGGCCATTTTGTGCCAAAAAGACAAACTTCCAAATGGAAATGTCTTAGAAGCCCAACATTCTCTCGGGATCAATTGGTGCAGCCAGGAGCAATTGTGTCTCACGTCAACAAAATTTTAAGTTATTTAAATGCCATATTCTCTAGGTCTATGAAGTGTTTGAAGATTACCTATTTATCTGAAATATATCTATGTATACCTAGAAGACTTAACTAACATGGCTACAGATATGATTATCATAGATGACTAATTATTAATCTATTTTTAATTATCCATTACAATTTTAATGAGTTACATAAACATAATACCTCAAACAAGAATAGAAATATATATATATACAGTATAACAAAATTAACTTCAAGTTTGTATCAATAAACTAAAATTTATACCAATGTAAAACATTTTAAACATAAACTAAAATCTATACCAATGTAAAACATTTTAAACAAGTTGTTCTTTAAAAGTAGGTTCATTAATCTACCCTTTTATCTTATCATCTCCATATCCTCCTATATATCTATATCATATCCCCTTTTTTAGAAAGAGATCACATTTATAATCACATTTGTTGCTGGAGGGCTTCTCTCCAGGTTCCCCAAGCCCTGCAGTCCCACAATCCACTTATAAAATAATCACTCAGACGCTTATATCACTTATAAACTGTATGGCTGTGACAGGCTTCTTGATAACTGTTCTTTTATCTTAAATTAACCCATTTTTATAAATCTATACCTTGCCATGTGGCTGGTGGCTTAACAGAGTCTTTACATGCTCCTTGTCCTGGCGGTGGCTGCAGTGTCTCCCTCCTCAGCCTTCTGCTTCCCAGACTTCTCCTCTCTCCTTGTCCCACCTACTTCCTGCCTGGCAACCTACTTCCTGCCTGGTCACTGGCCATCAGTGTTTTATTTATATAGAGCAATATCCACAGCAGTAATACTTTTTACTTCTTGTTGAACCTAACTTATAAATTAAACTTCATCATAGGTGTGCGTATATGGGGTCAAAGAACATGTATAATGTTCAGAAGTATCATGTGTACAGCACCTGTGGAAGGTTCTTGTAATATATATCTTGCATCTAAGATATATAATATAGCTATATATTATATATACTATATTATATGTACTTATATATTATATATTATACAATCAGTCTTTATTGTGAAGTCATTAAAGGGCTCATTTTAGTAAACTTTAGACTTAGTTCTCATCTTATGTTTTATTTATTAGTTATCTTGATATTATAATCAAGGTTAAACTTATCTTTCATTACAATGCAATGAACAATGTTTCTTATGTCAAACTTCATTATGCATATATGTATGTATGTATCCATCTACCCATCTATCCATCCCTCCATGAATCCATCCATCTAAATATCACTTGTCTAATATTCTAGATTTTTGCCCCACTAAATAATTCTTTCTATGAGGTTTATGCTCTCACTACTGAAGTTTCTGAAATCCTTCTTTTAGTTAAGTAACCACATACACAAAAATATATCACTTACATGCATGGCCTGATGGGCTCTCCTAAAACAAAGCCCCATATTTCTATACTTGGGCTAAGATCTGGAACATTACTGACACCATAGATGCTGCCCTCTCAGCCCTTCCTAACCACTAGCATTTTTCTGTTTTCCAAAGATAACCACCATCATGGCATCTCATACCATAAGGTGGTTTTGAAATTTATGTGATTTCAACTTTAGGGACCGAAAGTCATGAAGATGTACTGCTTAAATACCCCTTCCAGAAAGGCCTTCACTGACCACAGGAATGTAGCTAGCTGCCAGCCTCCAGCTGTGAACTCTTCCTGGCCTATTTCAACCTTTCAGCTGAAGTCACCCTATTTTTAGAAATCCTTTAGTCAATGACTAAGTCAAGTGGCAGCACCTTAAGGGCATGCTCTTCCTGGTGTGTTTTCTAAGCAGCTACAAAACACTGGTGGTGGAGGGCCGCGAGGTACTTGTACTCAAAGCCATGTTCCACTAATTACACTATTATTTGCTCCAGAGTTCCCATTTAGCTGGCAGGAAGTTGGTCGGAGGATATATTTACACCACACTCTAGTGAGTTTCCTTGCTTATTCCTGTTTCCTGTTTATTGTTTTATCCAGGTATTACCTTCCCTGATAAACAACTGCTATGTAGAGCCCAGTTTTGTTATTTTTACTTTGTTCAACACAGTATTAGTGATATCTGTGTACCTGATAGTGGACATCTGTTTTTTTTCCACTTTGGAGTGTTATGAGTAAAGACACTAAGAACATATGTGAGTTTTGAGAGACTTTTGTTGTATTATTAACAGACAAAATCTTCATGTGTTCCTCAGATGGCCTTGAACTGTGGGAGGCCCCCAAACAGCTTGACCACACAGCTTCTGGCAGGCAACACCTGGACCCAGGAAAATCCATAAGTTGACTCCACCCAGGGATGGACCAGCATCTAAGTGTAAGTAGCTGACATCCCAAACATTCCGACCCTTAAATAAGGTTACATAAGAGGGCCAGTTGATTGTGAGCCTAGCATACACCTATTTCCCTTCTACAGATACCCATAGACAAATGTCAGCCAATCAGGGTCCTGAACCCTGGAAATCCCCTCACCCAAGCCTCTGCTATGATTAAAACAAACAAACAAAAAAAAACAAAAAAAAAAAATAACAAACAAACAAACAACAAAAAAAAAACCACCCTGCCTGGGCTCTGGGCTCTCTGCTCTCTCTGCTGCATTGGACATATAGAGAGATCAAGCTTGGAGCTTAAAAAACAAAAGGCTCTTTGCTTTTACATACAAGATGGTGGTCCTTTGGGGTCCCCACAATCAGGGCCTAACAGAACCACTGTACACAAGTCATCCCATTGCCTTAGGTTCACAAGGCTCATTGTCCCTGGCTCTAAAAGGATTCTGTTGTCAGATGTTTTCAGTTCTTTGCACAACGGTGTTGGGTCACTTAGATTTCCAAAATTATCGAGGTTTTAGGGGATCCAGCCCCTTAAAAGCTCTTTCCCAGGGTCTGGGAACAATCTAGAACCATCTGATAATCTAATCTTTGTTGATATAAAATGAATCTATGCACATGAAACGCTTTAGTCCATTCACTTTATTTTCTTTAGTCAAGATTCTATCCACACAGCTTCAATTCTCTTCTTATACTGAGCTCCTCTCTGTCCCTTCTCCTGTCCTATCCTAGTTCTAAGCTCTTTTTGCCTCATCCTCATCTTCATCTTCATTTCTCTTTATCTTGGTTCCTTTCCATTCCTCTCTTAGAACTGGTCCCTGACCTGCCAGCCACTTGACTCTTACAATACAAAAACTTCCAAGGTCCCTACAAGAGCTGTGATAGTCAGCTTCATTTGCAACCCAAAAGGGGAGAGAATAGAGGAGGTGGGGTCAGATAAGGCCTGGAGTAAGTCAGGAAGGGAATTTATGTGCTCAAAATATATTCTTATAAGTAGTTAGTTGAAATATTATGGGTGTATCATAAATGTGCTCAAACTACAGTCTCACAGGTGGTTAGGTAAAGCAGTCTATAAGTCACTAAAATAAAACTGCCTCTATTTTCCTATGCCACCATATATTGGCCAGACAGGGTAACTCTGCTAGGAGCTAGGAGGCCTGCCTCAATACTTCATTGCACCTGGTATGCAAAAAAGGCCTTTTGTTCTGAGTCAGTTGCTCTGGAATGACGTTTGGGCTGTGAGAGAAAGGAGGGCCTGAGCTTCATTTGCACAAGAAATAAACCTATGCCTAGGAGACAGGTGATGTCTCCTTACAGGGTGTTCACCTTATTTCAGGAGACAGCATTTGGCCTGTTTGCTCTTTGGGCTTAGGATGCATGAGAAATATATCAAATAAATACACTGTTAGGAGTTCTTTGAAGCACATAAGAAAATCATCGCAGGAACTGGCTAATATATATGCAAAAGCTAAAATATCACCAAGACTTCTTAAGCCATGGCTTGACCTTTAGAAAAGTCCTCGATCTTTCTAAGTAATAGCTTTTGTGATAGTAGCTGAATTCCACTACATTTTCCTGTGGCTTGCAGCACAAAATGGAATGCGGAAGAGATATGCTTGCTTTTTATTCTTATTAACATTTTATATTATTAGTCTTTAAAATTTGATTTTTAGTGATATGAAAAGATATACCAAGATGTACTTAATTTTAGTTTTCTAGTTTTAGATAGAAGGCATAAATAGTTTCAACTGGAACTATTGTTACAAACAAATTTATTTTAATGCCATTTAACAGATCAAGAAATTCTCTTTATTCCCACGGTGACAAAAGAAATATCATGAACTATAATGTCTTGTTAAATGCCTTTCCTGCATTTTGTGAGATAATCATATAATTCTCCCCAGTACTGTTACTGTGTTTTTTAAATTTGTTTTGAGTTTTCTTTCTTTTTTAAGTGTTAAATGCTCTTTATTTGATATCATACATAAACTGCAATGAATGCCATTCAGAGGTAAAATGCAGCAGTATCCTTTGATAGGGAATTCGAATTACATCAGCATCATGAAGAATAGATAGTTGCTTCCTGACCTTAAACTATTGCATATAACAGACAAGCAAACACAAACTGAAACACAGACTTGATTCTGAGACAGGGAGAGTATTTTCCCAGTGTTTAAACATATTCATCTGCCCAGTTATATGAATCTGTGTATAAAGCCATTCAATAGGCCCTGAAGTAACACCACCATCTTTGTGAAAAGTAGGACATTTCTAATCAAGTCTCATAAAGTCCAATCTTATCTTGAGAGAGGGAGAGCAGTGATAGTATTTACGAAACTGGAATTGTTTTTTGTTTTGTTTTGTTTTGATTTGTTTTAAAGATCATATCCACTTTGTTACAAATAAATATTACTTGAAACAGGACTGTGACAAAAACACTCTTAGCCATTCATGATCTGAATTCTGGTGTATGAATTAAATTGGAGTACACACCAAAAGCCGTGTGTTATTTGCTTTATAATGAATAAGGCTGGTATTACTCTTTAGTAGCCTTTTCATGGTAAGCTTTTAGGTCTGCGCTTTCTTCTTTCTTCTTAATTCAAGTGAAGATTATTTTTTGTTCCAGAAGTGTACTTTTTGGGATTCTCCAAATATGCCATCAGTGTATGCTATCTTTAGGTGATTCTTTTGTTCTTGTTAATATCTGTGTAAGAGAATCCAGCGACCTGACATGTTTTTCACATAAACAGACCATGGTGATTTGGTGCAGTCTTACACTTGTTTCCTTATCCCATAGTGTGGCACTGGACACACTTTCCAACAAAAATAATCTTGCCTTTCTCAACATCACCCATTCTGCAACATGAGGATAGATGTCCCGCTTTCTAAGTTTCATTTATTTTTACAATGTATTTTGATCATATTCAATATTTTCCCCAACTCCTCCCATAACCACTCTCTACTCCCTCCCACCCTCCTCCTCATCCTTTCCTTCCTCCTCTTCTCCTCCTCCTCATCTTCTTGCCCCCATAGTGTTATGTCACCCAGCTAGTGACCTACACAAACTCATGTGTTTGAACTCTAGTAGTGATGCTGTTTAAAAAGATTCTAAGCCCTGTAGGAGGTGGAGCCTGGCTGGAAGAAGTAAGATTCTAAGGTGGACCTTGTAATGTTATAACTGGCCCGTTTCTATTTACTCTCTGCTTCCTGAGAGTGAATGCAAAGTATACAGTGCCTCCCACTTCCGTCAGCATATTTTCCCTGCTGTCGTGAACTTTACCATTGAAAGGTCCAAAATAAACCCTCCCTGCCTTGCAGACTCTGTGTCAGGTGTTCGGCCATAGCAATTAGAAAGGCAACTAGTGTACTCTATAACAACCTTTGAGAATAAATAAATATTACCCTGTTCTTCCAAAGAATCTGGGATTCACAAAGCTACAGCAACACATTTAAGGTTGTTAACTAAATATTTCAGATCCAGCTTGAAGCTAGTGCTTTTGCTCAGTAAATGAAATACTTTTTCTTCTCTTTCTTCTTTGTTCTGACTCTTTTTTTTTTAGTCCAAAGAATTATTTTTGAGAGATTCTTTTGTCAGCCTTTTTACTTTGTTCATCCATACTGTCTGTTTCTTGATCATAAATTCTATGAACATGGCTCAGAAATTTTTAAGATGAACTATAAAACTCTCTTTTAACATGAAACATTAATATAAAATCCAGTATGAACTCATTTATGAATTACATCAATGAAATAGCATAATTACATACCCAAAACTCAATGGCGTAGTGAAAAAGTATTTATTTTTCTGGCACTTAAGGTGAATTGACATTTGTCCCTGATGTCAGGTAGGCTGCACATATCTCAGTTCAGGAGCTATGCTAAAACTGCCTCCTCTTGTAGTGATCACAGGTGTTCTTGATTTTGCTCAGATGTCGTGTGATACCCACAAGGGCATCATCTGAGAACTTTCAAATCCTTTTGCCCACATTCTATGATCTAAAGCAAATCACAAACTACAGGGAATTTCATAGACTAAGGTGTGTCTCTGCCCTTAAAGGGAGGTTTTGAGAGGCTAGAGAGATGGCTCAGAGGTTAAAAAGCTTCTTTCTCTTGCAGAGGACCAGGGGTTTGTTCTCAGTATCCACACCAGGCAGCTCACCATTCTCTGTAACTTCATTTCCAGGGGACCTAATGCCTTATGGTCCACCATGGTACTTTTGTATGTACATGGTGAGGATAAACTCATGCAGGTACACACATATACACAGAGTCTTTAAAAAGAGGAATGTTTTAAAAGCTGGAAAGATTAATCAGGGGTTAAGAGTACAAGCAACTCTTTCAGAGGACTAAAGCTGTAATTCTAAACCCCTAAAGTGTTATTTTAGGGTACCCATGTGATGTCTTTTGCATGTGGCATGGAACTCTAGTTTTTGTTATACTTCTTATTACTTTTAAGGAATTTTATTCACTTTTTGACGAGAAATAATGTATCCATTTCATAGGAGATTTGCCATGTTTTACATAAACTATAAACTAAAATTATGTAAGATGCAGAACTTTCACATAAAATGAAAATTATCCCTCAATCTAAGAAAGCCATAACATTGAGCTAAAAAGTGCAGAGCATATTTGTCACTTCAATTCTTATTAATACTGATACATTCCTAGAGAACAAAACACACAGAAATATACTTTAATGCACTCATATATACAAACACCACAAAAAGATGTCAACTGAGTATGAGGCAACACATAGACTAATTGAGGAATGAGTTCAATTCTGAAAGCCAGATGCCACAAAGAAAGAAAGGAATGGGGTGTAATGACTTCAGCAGCTCAATCAGAGGATCAAATAAGCAGAATAGAAAGGTAGGAGAAAAAGCAAAGAAAGTATAACATTTAAACATATACCAGTGAATTTCACAGAGCTTATTTATTACTAAGCTAAAAACAGAACATTAAGGCTCTAAGTAAATTAACATACATAAGTTAAGGCTCAGAGATGTACAACTTCAACAAAGGGAAGACATGTATTATTGTTATTATTATTATTTATTATTAAATGATTTAAAAGTCAGATTCCATTTACTTAAGAGTTTCCTTGTTGGTAATACCCAAATGTTCACAGAAAGGCCGTTTGTTTAGGTTTAGGTTAGCGCATTAAGGAAAGTCTCCGGGTCCACATCCTCTCACCTTTCCACTCAAGAATTCATCTTTAGAGATCAAAGAAGGAATAACACACTTCTCACCCCGGTGCAAAGCTCTGTTCTCTTATCACATAGACAAAGAACAATTGGTCAAGCCGATCTGGACCCAATCCCTCTGGACAGCTGCCATTTGCAGACCCAGTAAACTTCAGCTTTGATGATGAAGGTGAGGAGGAAACAGACAGAGGGAGCACAGAGTCTATCAAAACTGCTGTGATGGATTGTCACCATGAAAGTGCTTTCCCGCATTTA
This sequence comes from Peromyscus leucopus, assembly GCF_004664715.2. Taxonomy (NCBI): domain Eukaryota; kingdom Metazoa; phylum Chordata; class Mammalia; order Rodentia; family Cricetidae; genus Peromyscus; species Peromyscus leucopus. The sequence continues at coordinate 58,388,476 of NC_051068.1, forward strand.
GAGCTGCTGTTTAAATAGATCAATGAAAATACAACAAGCATAAGCAAACTTAGTTTTGTTATCTTGTAGATATTAAATGAAGACATTAAATCCATTAAAGAACTATTACATGTCATTTTCCCTTCAAAGTAGAAAAGAACATACTCACAGCATGGTCTGCTATGTACAAATCCACCTTGTCTTTTTGCACCTTTCATATATGGTCACTATATCAGTGATTTTTTCGATGGCATATTGTCCATCACTGAACAGTAAGGACACCATGTACCAATAAAGCAATGCAAGTATTGGGGTCTCTGACTTTAACAAATTTTGGGTGAGTTTCTTTAACTGAGCTGAGAAAAAAAAAAATAAAAGCTGTTGAAGTTGTCCATGGAAACTTAATTTTTCTCTTGTTTCTTCTTTTAATTTTTCTTAAACAGAGGACATTTAACAGTGTAGTTCTTACTAATATTTATATTTCTGAGATTCAGAAGCCAAGGAGGAAGTATAAATTGTAACATTGGGATAGAACAATACTTTTGTCTGCTACACATTTTTTTTCAGATGTAAAATCAGCCTACTTTGTAATTTACTGTATGTGGAAAGTCATTTTTTTGATCTCCTTGTTTGGCTCTTTCATGCATGGATAACACACTTCAAAATAACTCATTTTTATAATTTAAGAATATTGAATCATAGTCTGAGAAGAAAAAGACTCAGAGCAAAGATGTGGGGGTGGGGGCACAAGGAATTAGCCGGACAAGTAGATGGAGTGTAATAATTAGAGTAAGCTGCTAATTAAAGGCTTCTGGGGACTAAGAGGAAGAGAAAGGCAGGCTGGTAATGGGTGTGCAGCCTCTCTGCAGTCACATGATATAGTAAAGAAAGGAAGGGCTGAAATTAGAGCTGACAGAGAGGTGCTGTTCCTAAGGAGCCATTCAAGCAAACAGTTCTGGGTCCTGACCCTTTGCAAGTTGTGGTTGCAAAAGTAAAGTGCCTGATAAAATAAAGCTTATGTTACATATCACAGAAAAGGTTTTGATATCACACGTTTATACTGACAAATGTATTTTTAAAAACGTATTCTCTTACCTGTTTTGATGACCGTACCTGTAATCCCAGCTCTTGGAAAACCAAAGCAAGTAGATTTGAGTTTGAAGCCAGCTGAGGTTACATACTGGGACACTGTCAAAACATTAATTAAGAAAAAATAAACTCTCTACTTTACATCTCTTGGGGTTGTTTATAACACTGATGGGAGAATCCTGGGCTTCCACATGCTTAATACATAACTCTACTGTTGAGGGACACCCTGGCCCTACCCATCTATAATATAGATTCTACATCATTCCTAATACTGTAATGCATGCTTCCCAAGTATTTCACTATTTTAGAAACCATTCAGCAGATACAGAATGCTACCCTCTAAGTTTATTCAGACATTAAAACCTACAGGAAGCATGAAACCCAGAATGAGCAGCAGAAATAGCTGAAGATTAAAATGAATGAGTAATGAAGTCCAGTAAAAAGGGAAGCAGAGAGGTGTCTGGTACAGTGGCACAACAGAAGCTTAGCATGAATGAGGCTTTGTGTTCCAACCTTAGCATCTACAGAAAAAATTACACGAACAAGATAGAAGCAGTTGTGTCTGAGAAATTAAGTATAGTATTGTAAATGAATCGATTAAAAACAAAACAGGAAAAAAAAGAACAAAATTTGGCTGTCAACAAAGGTGGTGATCTTACAGATCTGCTAGTTACACAATTCATAAATGTATAATAGATGTGATTAAGATAAAGATGGACTGGTGGGCTCCAGAAGACTGAGGAATCTGAAGTTTGACCTCTAGTGCTAGACAATTATAACATCGCTTAACTGTAGAAAAACTAGCATGTGAAAGATTTCTTTTTTCACAGATTTTGGTGGTACTGGTTAGTCTCTGTGTCTAGTCTGAATTACAGATACACACAAAGTTACCAACTATGTAACAGTCCAGGGAATTAACCATGTCCCTTGCCACACAGTTCTTATAATGCACAAAGTGAATCTATATTCCCACAATGTCAGTGTAAAGTGTAGCTCCTACAATGTCAGAAAGCTAACACACTGAGACAGTAAGTATGAAAGAGACTGGCAGACCATTAGTCCTGGTCCACTCAGAACATGTACATACACATAAATACACAATTAAATACATGTGAATCCTATGTTCTGACGAGGTCAGTAAAGGCAATGATAAATATCGTAAATAAGAATAGCCAGAAATTTTCTTAGGATGTGAATACAGAACTAAGATCGGAGACCTGGCAGGAGCCAGCCAGGGTAGTCTGGGGGTTGTGCAGCAATGGTAAGACCCTCACAGTCTGGGCAATAGTAGAGAGGATGCACAGGTCCATTTGAATTGTACATATGAGCCTGGCTGCTGTATGCTCAGTGAGGGGATCACCAACGTAGAAGTTTCATAGACAGGTTAGTCTAGAGGCAATCAAATCACTTTCAGCAGCATAATAGGAACCAGTTTGTGGCTTGCTATAGTGGGAAAATATTAGCTCTTGGAATAAGATTCTATGCAGTAAGAATACTGTGTAAGTGAGTAGAAAGCACACTACATCTTAGTAGAAAGTTATAATGACATTGCAATTCATATAAGTAAACATTGTTAAAATTAGATATTGTCTAAAACAGCCCACTTCCAAACAATTATTTTTGTGGGTTGTAAAACACAAAGAGCAAAGTGATCTATCCAATTTTGAAAATTTTAGATAGTGTCTAAATTGATAAATAATTCATAAGTAAAAGAAACTATTTTGTGTAATCTAGCAAATATTTTTCTAAAAATTTCTCATGTTCAAATTAAATATTTAAGCACTGAGTTGGTGACAAATTGATCTCCAATGGGTAAAATGGTTGGTTTTCTTAGGAAAGAACCCACTCAAGTGTGAAACCTGATAATGACAGTATTTGATACTTTCCATGTTGGAACGAGGGATCAAAGTTCATGGCTTGTCTCTGTGATTTGTGGGTTCTGCTATCAACCACCTTTGGTAGAGTCTGTCTTTGGCTGAAAGTCTCTGAACACCGGGACATTGTTGAGGGACATAGAGAGGCTTGTGAGCAGACCTCAAAATGATTTCAACTTTCTTATTATTCAGGTGTTATATTTGACAGTATTAAGCAAAAATAAGGCTTCTAGGAGTAGTCTCTTTATTTTTTCCATGGGCATCACTCAATTGAATTTTTAAATTATGTGTTTCCTTACACATTTTCAAACTGAACTTTCAACATTTTGAAAATAAGATTTCAGGTGTGTTACTAATGTTGAGATTTAATGTGAAACTCTTTAGAAGCTCTCTTACAAGTGCATCCAATGGAATTGAGGATTCTAAGCACTATAATTATTTGCCATTCACCAATGTTCTCTTTTATAAAATTACATAGTTTTTTTTTTTTTTAAATTTGAAATAGAATTGTATCACTTTGGCCCTCCTCCTCCTCCTCCTCCCAGCCTCTTCCCTGTAGCCTTCGTCAGGCCCCCTCCCCCATGCTTCCCCTATTCTCCTCTTTTTCTTTATCTCTGTCACATATAGATATGCTTATGTATATACATATATATATAAAAACCTACTGAGTCTATTTTTGTTGTTTACGTCTATAGGGTTTCAAGTTTGACCACTCAGCACTGATTAACCAATAACAGGTCTCATCCTAGGGAGATGCTAATTCTCCTTCCCCCAGCAGTTCCCTAGCTGCCGTTTCAGTTTTTCCTGGTTTAACATGACTACATAGTTTTTGCATGCAGTACTAGAAATGCATGTTTTAGCAGATAATCTGAAAAGTCACATAAAGTTGCCTATAATTTTACATGAAAAATTATTTTTCTATTTTCTATGTTCAGCATTTAGATTTTTTGAGGCCGGGCCTCAAAATAAAACTGAGGGAGGCAGCTCAGTGGGTGGAAGGGCTTGCCTCATAGGCCTGGTAATCTGAGTTTGATCCCTGGAACCCACATGAAGTTGGAAGGAGAGAGTCAACACCACAGAGTTTTTCTGTGACCTCCAAATGCACATTGTGGCACGTACTCTTTTGCTTACATCTCTAATACACAAAAACCCTATGCACACGAATATACACAGTAGCAAATAGTCTTTAATTGTGAAGCAGCAGTGGTTCTTATTTGTAGCTAGAGTTTTCCTGCCTTGCCCACAGTCAGGACAAATCTCTGTCATCCCCAAGTCCTACAGCCGCTCAGACCCAACCATGTAAACACAGAGACTTATATTGCTTACAAACTGTATGGCCGTGGCAGGCTTCTTGCTAACTGTTCTTACAGCTTAAATTAATCCATTTCCATAAATCTATACCTTGTCACGTGGCTTGTGGCTTACCGGCATCTTCACATGCTGCTTGTCCTGGTGGCGGTTGGCAGTGACTCCTTCTACCTTCCTGTTCTTTCTTTTCTCCTCTCTGTTAGTCCCGCCTATACTTCCTGCCTAGCCACTGGCCAATCAGTGTTTTATTTATTGACCAATCAGAGCAACACATTTGCCATACAGAACATCCCACAGCACTTATTCTTGGTCTTTTTTACACTATTTTGTTCTCTATCGTCTTTGCACTCCTATTATCTCCCCTTAATTCCTTGGGTCTGTTTCCCACTGATGCAAGGACAGTAACAATGGTGACTCACCTTGCAGAAATGCCACCAAGTACCACTGATTCTACAAGTTCATAAAACAAGTGGAAAGAGATCACATTTTAAAAAAAGACATTTATTTTTACCTTTTTTGAAAGGTGGTAATATTATCGATATTGTTCTTAAATCTGCACAGATTTCCTGTATGTTTACGAAAATGTTTTTAAAAATTGTGTACTGACTGCTGTTTATAAGGCAAATATGGTGAGGGCTCCATGGCTTTTGGACACATGAAGGCACAGAAACAGCTACTGGCGTTTAAATTACTGCATTTTAGAAGAAAACAGAAACTCTAAATTCAAAATGTTTCAGTGAATAGCGACTTTAAGTCATTTATCACTTTATGTATGGCTTTTGCTTTATTCTAAACTAAACATCCATTAATAAACAAACAGCAAAATATGTCAAATATGTCAAATGTTCTTTACTTACTTGTAAATCAGTCTTAATTTTCTCTAGGTTATTTCTTTGATGGAATAGAATAGAACATGTTTATTTGATCAAATATAATTTGATTTTCTTTAAAAAAAAAAAAAAAAAAAAACCTTTTATTTATTTTATAACCCAGCTGCAGTTTCCCCTACCTCCTCTCCTCCCAGTCTCTCCCCTCTCCTCCCCTCTGTCCTCACCCCCTCCACTCTTCCTCTGTTTCTTTTCAGGAAATAGTAGGTCTCCCATACATATCAACAAAACATTGTTGTGGGATATTTGTACACTGTGTGAAGATGTTTCATGGTGATTGGTTTAATAAAGAGCTGAATGGCCAATAGCTAGGCAGGAAGAGGTTAGGTGGGACTTCCAGGGACAGAGAGGACTCTAGGAAAAAGATAGACAGATGCTAGAAGATACAGAGAGGAAACAGGAGGTGCAAGATGGAAGAGAGGTAACACCACATGAAAGAATGTAGAATAATATAAATGGGTTGATTTTAAGTTATAAGACCTAGGAACAAGCCTAAGCTATAGGCTGAGCTTAAATAATAAGAAGTCTCCATGTCATTATTTGGGAGCTGCCTGGCAGGACAGAGAAATACTTGTTACATATAGTGTCTTACATGAACCTTGAATATCCACATGGGGACTGAAAAAGCAATCTCTTGGGTAGGTTCAGTATACAGAGACACAACTCTTTTCAGAGGCCCTATTACACAGCTCAACACTTGAGCAGCAGGCTCCCGATACAAACACCTGCCACAGGAGCAAGCAAGAACTTACCAGGGCTGGGGCAACTAAATGTGGCTCCCAGGCTGGAGCTAAATGGCATGAGACTAGGCTCTCACGGAACTGAGAAGAATGGAGTTTCCACCAGAGGAGCACAGTGGTAGCCTAGCCATTTAAGGTTTGGCTCACATGGTCAGAAAGTACTGCAAAGGCACAATAAGTCAGGTCGAGACTGGGAAAACCTCTGAACAGCTATAGTATGCTTAAAATGTGTGTTTGGGTGCTGAAGAAAGAAAAGGAGTATAGACTTATAAAAAAATAAACCAATAGTTTAAAAATAATAAAATGAAGTCTTTAAAGAGAAAAAAGGAATGTAAAAGGAAAAAAGCCACATAAAGATGGGAAATATACAGGATGTCTAGATCCTATATGGTGTTTTGTTGACTTTGAATTTTTAAAATGATAATGAACCTAAAAACAACAGCTGCTGAGAGATACTGGACTGTGAAAGAACTGCTAAATTAAACCAGCTTATACATTTTAAAGATAACTTAACTTCAGAAATGGAAGCCAGGATACATGTTATGTTGGAGTTTTTCTTTTCTTTCCACAGGAGAAGAAAAGCATGTCTATCATCAAAATTGATAAAGGTTAGATTCAAACAGTAGAGACTTCTTGATTAGGAGAGGCAATATTTCATCAAACAGCATGGCAGTTCAATCTAAATTAACTTATAAGACTAATAAATGTCTTTCATTTGATTACATATCACATGCCAAAAGCAAAACTCCCCAAAGTTAGGGTTGGGGTCCAGTTTTATTTTTGTCTTTCCAGGGTTATAAAAGCATCCAACAAAAGAATCTGAAGACCACTGGACAAATGAGACATTTAAAGAAGAAGAAGGACAAATTATCCAGAGAAAATGTCCCAAGGAAAAGAGTAAATAGACCTAATGATACAGCACCCTTTCACCAGAATAAAATTCCATAAATATTCCCAAATGTTTGTTTCTGCTGTTCTCTACAGACATATAAGGCAAATGGTCTTTTGTAGTCCCCATTCAATTTAAAAAATTAAAGCTGACTTTGAAGTAGGAACATGGCTATCTCCTCTAAACACAAGAATACTTGTTAAAGAAAAGTCCAAAATCTCTATCTCATGTCAGAAGATCCATCTGGTATGGGAGAGAAGCCAAAATTAAGGGAGTATTCTATTGCCACTAATCTCATAATCATTTGGTTTTATTTTGACTATTTAAAACTTTTCTTAAGGTATAAATATTATTTCAAAATTTATAAGATTACTATATACACATGTATATATATATATTTAAACTTTCTGTTGTGATATTAGTGGTAATATATAGTAATAACTAATTCTAGAAATAGTCTTCATCTAGTTTCCTGTACATGATTTTAGGCTTGAGTCCAAATCAGGTAACTAGGAATTAAGCTTTTGCACTCAAGATGTATTTAACAGACTGTGGTCCTTTAACCTCTCTGAGATCTGCTGCATATGACATTTAAAATGTTTTAAGTTTCCTGCAGTGAACCATGAACATTCCTAACAGTGACCTTTGAAGTCTCCAAAGGATAATGGGGTCCCAGAATGATGATTCCACTTGGATTGAGGTAAAGCCACTAAGCTGACAAACACCACCCAAAGATCAGCTATGAACTACAAACTGTTCAGCACAATTTCAAAGAAGTTAGCTGGTATGGTCCAACCTTACAGTCTACTCCAGCCAGGACTTCAGATAAGGCCTACACTTTCACATCACACTGAGACTGGACAACAGCTAATTCTCCGAGGACTTGCGCATTTTCTCAATTTTCTCAGTGTCCCCTAAAGATGCTGTTGTCACCAGAAAACAGGAAGTAATTTTAAGGATACAAACACCCACATTCCCAAGAGGTGGGGTGGATGGTTTTTGGTTATTCAATGGATTATGGATGTTTATCATCATTTAGAGGGGTTGGTTGCAAGTTGTTATTGGTCATAGTCAGGGAGGAAGCTAAGCAAAGGAGACTAGATTCAGGGGGTCTCATTCTGAAAAGAAAAAAAAAATGATATAGGAATGATAGGATAAAAGGGCAGATTATTAGATCTACTTTTAAACTAAAAAAGCAACTACTAGTCTTAAATATTTACATCAGTATGGATTTTTGCATATTGATACAAATTTAAGGTTATTTTGTTGTACTGTATATACGATTCCATTCTTGTCTAAGGTAGTTTTGTATATTGATACAAATTTAAGGTTATGTTTGTTTATGTTTATATACTCCTATTTAAGGTATTGTACCTATGCAGCTCATTTAAAAATGTAATGTATAATTAAGAAATACAAGTTTGTGGTAAGTCATGTAACAATCAAATTTGTGGCCATGTTCGGTATATTTTTAAGGTCAGACAGAGATATATTTTAGATAGACAAATGATCTTCAAATACTTTGGAGACCTATAAAATAGAACATTCAAGATGTTTTAATAACAGAAAGCTTCTCATGACAATGAGACATGTCTGCTCCTGGTAGCACTAATTCACTTCAAAAAAAGATGATAGCATCAAAACCTCCATAAGGAGTTAGTTTTCATTGTTGCAAAGTTAGCCAATGAACAAAACTGCCCTTTCTTCAACTGCTGATAGTATGCTGTCCAAAGTGGACAAACAAGACACACACACATACACACACACACACACACACACACACACACAAAAAAAAAAAAAACTGCTAAACTTTGCCAATACAAGGTAAGACAGTGCTTCAAAATTCCTGCTTTATAGTAAACTTTGCCAGATATTCTAGTCTGTAGGCCACAGATAGATGCCCCAACCTTCCAGAGGAACCTTGGGTAACTGTCCAGGCAGCCAGCTGTTTCCCTCATTTCTATAGCTTTGGAAGTTGCTTGCTCTGCACTTCATGTTTACTCAGGTAATACTGTATCATTCTTGGGTCTCTGATGGAGTTGAAGAGGAGATAGTTATAATTACAATTTTCCTTGTTACCAAGTTCAGAAAAGAAACTCAAAAAAGAGGTATAAAGTATAAAAGGTTTAGGGATATAGAAGCTTAAATTGTTTATTTAAGAAAATGTTTTGAAGCCTAAAAAGATAGTTTTGGGTTGGTAATACAAGGTATAGTAGAAAGTGAACTAGCTATAAAACTTTGAACTTATCAAGATAAGAAGAATTTTGAAATAATTTTTCCAAATTGTCAAATACAAATGCACTGCACATTGTGAATGTAATTCTTACTTGATAATTGTTTTTTTTTTTGGTTTTTCAAGACAGGGTTTATCTGCGTAGCTTTGCGCCTTTCCTGGAGCTCACTTGGTAGCCCAGGCTGGCCTCGAACTCACAGAGATCCGCCTGGCTCTGTCTCCCGAGTGCTGGGATTAAAGGCGTGCGCCACCACCTCCCGGCTAATAATTGTTCTTATTGTATATAATTTTATTGTATTAGAGTTAATACCTTTTCTTTTCATTTGGACAAAGGGGGGAAATGTTGTAGAATATTGGTGCACTGTGTGAAGATGTATCACTGTGATGGTTTAATAAAGCACTAAAAGACCAAGAGCTAGGCAGGAAGAGGTTAGGCAGAATTTCCAGGAACAGAGAGGATCTGGGAAAAAGAAAGGTAGACACCAGGAGACACAGAGAAGAAACAGGAGGTGTAAAATGGAAGAGAGGTAATGCCCCATGACAGAATATAGGTTAATTTAAATAGTTAATTTAAGTTATAAGACATAGTTGGGAACAAGCCTAAGCAATAGGTAGAGCTTTCATAATTAATAAGAAGTCTGCATGTCATTATATGGGAGCTGGCTGTTAGGACAGTAAAACAGTTACAAAACATGTCATATCAAGTTTCAGTAAGACTAAGCACCTCCCCATGTAAAGACTAATCACATTTGCAAATTAGCAAGTCTGCACTTTTGTACATGATAGTACTCCTAAATGTAAAGATAATGTTTATTTCAGGATATATGTTTGGGACTATAGGTTTATGCATAGAAAAGAAATATTCTGAATGCTAGAACTGGTAGAAAGGAATACAACTATGATGCTGCCAGTTAAGCATTAAGTGTTTGTATTGTTTTCATTTCTCAAAGTGTCATTCAAATGGAATTCAATACATGCGGTGCTAATGTCAATAGTCATTATTTTCTAATAGCTAATTCCCTATAACAGGGGAGAATTAAATCAATTTCATTCAATTAAAAAGAGGATAAAGAAATAGCCTAGTAATAAGCAACCTATTAGGAAAATAGGGGAAACTTCTCTACTGAAAGATTTCTCTTTACTGAAATGATTAGCCAGAGGAATATACAGTTGATAAAAGTGAGATGGGGACAAAAACAGATTACAAAGTTTTCATGCTTTATTAACTAGTCAGCAATGACTGCTTTTCACATTATTATTTTCTATTTGTAATAGGTATGTTATATTTCTGTCTTCACTGAGAAGCCTGTTTAATAATGGGAGGAAGTTTTTTTTTAATATTTATTATTTTTACTTTCTCTGTAGTTTTAACTTTAAAAAAATCTGGCATAATGAATTGGATATTATTATATTGGGATTATAAATGCCTCCCCAAAAGCACATGTGCCAAGATCTGTCCCCAGCTAATGAGAAAAGTGAGAGGTAGTGCAGACACTTGAGACAGAAGGATCTGTACATTTTAAACATGTTTTTCAATGTAGACCACTACTGGCACAGAAATGTTAACTAGTGACATTTAAACAATACTTTATCGGATCATAGATATCACATTCATATTATGAAATGGATGTTGAGCATTGCTGTTAAGGGGATGTTGAGAGTACAGCACCTTCTTCCCTCTTTCTTTCTGGGCTGCTAGGAGGTAAGCAGCTTTGCCATGACTCTGAAATTCAGTACTCCAACTCACCATGAATTGAGACATCTAAAACTACGATCTAAGGTAAACATCCTTTTCAAAAATATTTTATTATAAATCCACACACCTATAAATATCTGACTTTTATAAAGAAGTCAGAAGTACACACTAGAAAAAAGACAGCATCTTGGGGGGGTGGGCAGCTTTAATAATGGAGCAGAGCAGTATTCGTGATTGACAGCTGACTACAAGTAAAGAACAAAGTAAAAGAAAAAAAAAAAAAAAAAAAAAAAAAAAAAAAAAAAAAAGACAGCATCTTCAATAAATGGTGCCAGTCAAATTGGATACTGAATACAGAAGAACATAAATAGATCCATACTTATCACTCTGCACAAAACTCAAGTCCAAATGGATCAAAAACCTCAATACAAGACCAGATATATTAAACCTGATAGAAGAGAAAATGGAAAATAGCCCTAAATTCCCTGGCACAGCAGAAGACTTTCGGAACTGGACACCATTAGCAGAGGCATTACAAACAACAATTAACAAATGTGAACTCATGAAACTGAAAAGCTCTGTAAGACAAAGGACACTCATTTGAAAAAAAGCTGTAGGTTACAGAATGGGAAAATACCTTTTACCAATTACACAAATACACATGTGATAGATGTATTTGCTTATATGAGGATAGTAGGCATTCAATAAATGATAACTAAGCTATAATCAACAGACTCTGAGTGGTTACCTATAGAGGATGGGACTGGGGGTGCATAGATCTTACTGGGAATGGGAAATAGAATAGAATTTTATGGGTGGACTGGGGCAGGTGGGACAAGAATGGAAGGATCAGCTGGGGAGGGGAGATTGGGTTAAGTGAGAAAAATGCAGGGAAAGACTGCTAGAATTGAGATGCATTTGAGAGGTGGTATGGAAGCCTAGGGCAGTGTAATCCTCCTAAAATTTACGAAGGCAATCCTAATGAAGTCTTCCAATAATGTGGGAGACAGAGTCCCAACTGGCTATCTCTTATCACTAAAGGAAACTTCTAGTAGAGGGACTGTGTTACATCCAGTTAAGTTGTTGGCCGAAGGAATCCCATGGAAATCCCTAAACAACCCAGGCTGTTGATAAGACAGTAGTTGTCAGGGGCACAGAGGTCCTTGTGCTCATAGAGAATCACAAAGAGAATCAGATATGTTAATCACACAGAGATTAATCCTCAGTGATAATTTCACCAATAGAGAAAATACAAACCAAATACCTGCATTCCACCCAGAAAGCTGAGAGTGGAGGTTGTTAATGTCGTGGTTACCTTTTTTGCTATTTGAAGGAACAAAACTCGCCCTAATTCCCCAGAATGATTATCCCAGACTCTTCCCTCCCTAGACCATTCTCAGAGTAGATGTCACAAGTACTTTTGGCCTGCTAACATCTATGCTATTGCACATTAGATTCTAGGCCTTTTAGCTATAGTAAAAGAGTCTCTATGTGGTTACCCCTTAAACTTTATTGTGCATTTGGAATTGGACTGACTGGACTGATTATTGTCTAGAAACCTTTTCCCAAACTGTACTATGTTTTAAATATGCTGACAATGAACTGCCTGGCATTAGATGCCCCCAAGTCTGATCTAGGTTGATGAAGTAAATCTGCATTGAGTTTTCACTCTTATCTCTTTGTATGGCTTGCTTCCCTGTATGACACCTGCAGTGGCCACTTCCAATAGCTTGCTTCCCACAAACTGAAAGCTGAGGCCCCATTTCTGAAGACAACACCCATACAACTCACTGAATATAGAGAGGTTGAGCTGGTACTTCCTAGAACCTTCACCCTATATTCTTGTGTCTTTGGCATGGGAAAGTACTCTGCAGGCTACCAAAAGAGAAATGTAAACACCAGTGCAGACACAAACCTTTGGATCTATAATGCTGTCCAGCCTGCAGTACATGCTAGGGTAAGGGTGGAACAAAGCTTGTGGGAGTAACCAACCAGCATCAGATTTGACTTAAGGCCCACTCCCTGAGATGAAACCCATACCCTCACCCCTGACACTGCTTTGTTTACCAAGAATTCGAGACTAGGTTGGTCAGAGACCTAGGGTTAAAACCCAATACTACTAGCCCTTTAAAAAAAAAAGTAGTGCTAAAATGAATCTCATTGACATGCTGCTATACTTATATATCAGCGCCTTATTCAGCAACCCTCAGAGGCCTTCCTCCTGCAGCAAATAGGAACGAATACAGAGACCCACAGCCTGACACTGTAAAGAGAGAGACAGGGAACCTTGAACAAACAGCCCTAAATGGGATGTCTCCATCAAATCCCTCCTCTCAGAGCACAAGGAGCACCTTGGAAGAGGAGGCAGAAAAAAGCGTGAGAGGATGAAGGGCACCAGGAGAACAGCGCATCCTAAATCAACCAAGCAAAGCTCGTATGAACTCACAGAGACTGAAGCAGCAAACACAGGTCCTTCATGGGTCTGTATGAGGTCCTCTGCATATATATTATAGCTATCAGTTTAGTATTTTTTATGGGAATCTTGAGTGAGTGAATGAGTGGGTCTCCAACTATTGTGCCTTCTCTTGGGATCTTTTCCTTCTGCTGGTTTATCTTGCCCAACTTTGATGTGATAGCTTTTGTTTTAGCTTAATATTTGATTTTGTTATGTTGTTATCTCTTAGATGCCTGTTCTTTTCTAGTGAGAGACAGAAAGGAAGTGGATCCAGATGAGAGGGGAGGTGGGGAGGAACTGAGAGGAGTAGAGGAAGGGGAAACTGTAATCTGGATATACTGTATGAGAAAACAATCTGTTTTCAATAAAAGGGAGCAAATAAATATTTATTGCTCTAAAAAAAAAAGAAAAAAAAATCCTAGTACACAAGAAAGACTTTATGTTTTCTTTTAACCCCCCACCCCACCCCCATGATGGTTTAAAGAAAATGTCTCCAAACGGACCTGGAACTATTAGGGAGTGTGGCTTTGTTGGAGTAGGTGTGGTCATGTTAGAGGAAATGTGTCACTGTGGAGGTGGGCTTTAAGGTCTTCATATATGCTCAAGATACCACTCAGTGTCTCAGACCAGTTCCTGTTGCCTGTGAGTCAAGATGTAAGAACTATTGGCTCCTTCTCCAACACCATGTCTGCCTGCTTGCTGCCATGACAGTAATAGACTAGACCTCTGAAACTGTAAGTGAGCTACCACAATTAAAATTTTTTTTTTTCCATTTTAAGAGTTGCCATGGTCATGGCATCTATTCACAGCAATAGAAACCCTGGTTAAGATACTCACCTAAAAAAAACAGCAAATAAAAAATTTATTGTGGCAGGCAGTGGCAGCCTTTAATCCCAGCACTTGGGAGGCAGAGCCAGGTGGATCTCTGTGAGTTCGAGGACAGCCAAGACTACAGAGTGAGTTCCAGGAAAGGTTCAAAGCTGCACAGAAAAACCCTATCTTGAAAAAAAACCCAAAACAAATTTATTGTTTAACATTTTATTTTAATATCATTCCTATTATTTATGTGCATGTGTGTTGGGGTTATAGGCACATGAGCATGTCGAAGTCAGAGAAAAACTTGTGGGAGTCAGCTCTTTCCTACCACCACTTGGACCCTGGGATTGAACTCAAGTTGTCCAGATGGGTGGTAAGAACATTTACCAGCTGAGCCAACCAAGTCCTTCTTCCCAAACTTTCTCTCTTTTAAGTTGATTATATCAGATATTAATGTGACAAAATCTATCTAAATTACTATCAGAATCTCCCTAATTTCATGCTCAGATAAAGATAATGTGTAGCTGTAATCACAGACAATACTGAGGCTCCTTTAAGTCTTTACGGTAAAAATGACCAGATGGTACATATGACCTGTCTGTGATAATCCTGACTTCTCCAGTTTTTCTTGTGTAATCACTCCTCTTTTAATGCACAAAAGGAAGCTAATTTGGAAAATTGGAGATACAATCATTTTGCAATTGGGTCTATCTGGCCTAAAATATTCAAGATGTTTAGAAATAACCTTTTCATAGATTAAAATTATGCATATTGTTTGAGCAACAAAATACATCCTACCAAAATAATTTGGGTATTCAGTTCTGGTTTATTTATATGGGTACATAAACTATGAGCCACCACAGATTATGTAATAAAGTATTTTTAGTAAAAATTTCTTCATACTAAAGATCAGCCACACTCAAGAAAGTCATTTGATTTGTATGTGAGATACCTCTGAACAATATATGCATTTATACTTGTCTTTATACACACATACATACATGGGAAGATAGATCAATATATAGTTTTATGGATAGAAAGATAGAAAGAGAGAGAGAGAGAGAGAGAGAGAGAGAGAGAGAGAGAGAGAGAGAGAGAAGGAAGGAAGGAAGGAAGGAAAGAAAGAAAGAAAGAAAGAAAGAAAGAAAGAAAGAAAGAAAGAAAGAAAGAAAGAAAGAGAAAGAAAGAAAGAGAGAAAAAGAGAAAGAGTAGATAGAAATGATGGATGGATGGATGTTTGAATGGATGTTTGGATGGACTGATGGATAGATGGATGTTGGAAAAGAGCAAGTAGACTGTAATTCTCAGTGACATTAAACTTTTATTCATCCAACATGTACTTTGAGTAAGCCCACAGGCTCTGGGAAGTATCAGCCTTGTTTAGAGTATTGGCTTTCTTGCTTCCTTGAGATGTGGCTCTAGTAAATTATCTCTACTAAGCCTCAAGCTTTCTATCTCAAAGACAGAATGATTGGAAGGATTATGTGCTAAATTTTGCTTAAAAGTTAAAAACTGTGTCTGGCACACTGCACGTTTTCAGTGGTTTCTGCCTTGTTATAAATCTTTTTTTTTTTTTTATGTTTTGCTGTAGTTCTAGTGTGAACATCTCAGATCCTTACTAAGAAAGGGCTGAGTCATTTTTAATACTTAATTCCCACAGCAGTTAACTATCAACAGTAGTGTTATAATGGTAAGACACGGCATCTAGCAATAAAAAAAGAGGAAATAACACCAAGGTATTTTGAATTTCAGATTAACAGCAAATATATATTTTAGTGTAATATGCCCTCTGATTTTAACTAGATGCTCGATTATAACAGCTGCTCCACTATGTTATGGGATTGTATAGTAGTCTTCTGCGTGAGAACTTGTACTCAATATAAAAAAGAGGGGAGCTAAAATTGAGAGCAGGGGTTACTTTATAAAACAATATTGTTTCATATGTGAATAAATGATGATTTTATTTAGGACACACATAGAAAATGATAAATTGATTAAAAATAGCAAATATATCATGAAGTACAACATGTTGTGTGATATCATTTAAGGAAATTACAAAAAACAGAAAAAAGCCATACAGTTTTTTATAACATATTAGAAGTTAAAAATTCAAGTTATTTCTAGAAACTATTAAGAAGCTTTCCCATGTGTATGATCAAGGTTTAAAGAAATTTTCAAGAATGAAAATATAAAGATGCCCTAGAATAGAAAGTGTGATCTCTAGGCAGGGCTTAGAGGGATGCCAACATGAGTCTTTCAAGTTGCAGCAAGAAAGATAAAAAGGAAAAGCAACATAAAAGTCTATGAAAGAGAAGAACTCAGGTTAAGGTAAACACACACAGTAAAATCCAGGATGCTCCAATACTAGAGCTGGATCATAATTACTTTTTATAATGGTACAGAAAGTAAATGATAAAGGTGTAAAGTAAATAGTACAAATGGTTACATCTGTAATGTTTTATACTATATGCTAATCGATATACACTATAAAAACATGTTTTGTGATGTCATTATGAAAATATGAAGTTGAAGCATTAAAGTGTAGAGTTTTTGGTATCCAACTGAAGTGATTCTCAGCTCAAAATAGCTTGTCATAACAATATGTTTTCTGTCAACACTATGCACAGCATGGAAAAAACATTCATGGAATATTTACAAAGGAACTATCTATAGAAGAGAAAAAATAGTAAGAAAAAAACTGAAGTGTGCCATCATGCAAAAAGCAATGAACACAAAAGAAGACAGCAGGAAGTACAGACAGGCAAAATATCTACAGAGCATCATCAACAAAAGAGCAATAGCAAGTGTACCCTCTTAGTAATTACTTAAAGTATAAATGACTAAATCACTCAAATCAAAGACACAGAGTACATAAAACATTATAGAACACAAAGTCCAATGTGTGTTACCAAAATATATCGAGTGGAAAGATAAACATTTGATTTAAGAATGGGCATAGGAAGAATACAGCTGAGAATAATAGTCCATGCCAATGTTAATCAAAATTAATGATGAGTGGCCAGACTTATGTCAGAAGAATATAGGCCAAGTCACAAACTATAAAAATGGGACAAAAAGGACATCATATGAAGATGGAAGGGAAAACTCATATAAAGAGATCATCTTAAAAGTATATATGGACTTAACATCAGACTACCCAAATACATGAAGCAAACATCAACAAAACTGATGGAACAAATAGATAGAGCAATGACAGTAGAAGTTTTTAATGCTTATTGTGTGGCTCTTTCTGAGTATATTACGATAGGGTATCCATAACAGACTCCCTAAAAAAATTATACTACTGACGTCTAGACCGGTGAAGCACTAAGTTCATTGGGGCTACTTACAAGAGCGTAGATGACAGAAAGCCACTCTGGCTTCCGTGGATTTGTATCCACGGAACTCCCTGTCATACTTTCAGGCTCCTTTTTCGGAGAGCTAGGAGCACCACAGGAGGAAGGGTAAGAATGTAGCTCTGAGCTCTGACCTCTTGGCTTTCTCTTTTACATTACTTCTGTGTTTCTTATTTAATAAGATGGTTGATTACATCTACAGCTCACTGGTTGGGGTTTCTCCTTTCGCTAGCAATTGTTACTGCTTGCATTACTCTGGGGAGGGGCCTTGGGACTCTTGCAAGTTTCTGGATTTTCCTGAGATTTATGGATTCTGTCTACCTGTATATCTTGTGAGTTTTACTTTCTGAGTTTTAAGGAGCCTCCCCTCTATTTTAAAAACAAATTTAAAATGTTATATGTATGGGTGTTTTGCTACATGTACGTCTATGCGTGATGTGCATGCCTAATCCCACAGAAGCCAGAAGAGGGCATCAGATCTCCTAGGACTGGAGTTATAGTTGATCATGCACCACCATGAATGTGCCAGGAATTGAACTGGAGTCCTCTGGAAGAGCAGTTAGTGCTCTTAACCACTGAGCCATCACTCCAGACTCGACCCTCCGTTTTCTGTCTAAGAGGAAAAGCTTCAGTTCAGAAAAATAGCTGCCCAACAATGCCTTAATTTCAGCAATGAATAAAAACTTCCAAGCAGCAATGCAACTGGGGACTTTTATAATACTACAAACCAAATGAACCTAACAGACACGAATAGATAGTATTGTGTTAGACAGGAACAAACAAAATATACATCCTTCTTAGCAAACACCGACCATTCTCCAGGGGAGGTCACTTGTTAGGTCATAGAATCAGTCTTGATAAACTTATAAAAGATTGAAAGCATATATAAAATACCTTTTACCATAAGAGAATGAACAGGAATTAATACCAAAAGTAAAGTAGAAAGTAAATAACACATTCTTGAGAAACATATGAGTGAAAGATGAAATGGAAAATGAGTTGGACAATGTCTTAGTAGAAATGAATATGAAATATGGCAGCACAAAGCAAGTGGAGCAAAGCAAAAGTGATATATGAGTGACATTTGCAGGAGTAAATGCTTATACTAAAATTAACAGCCAGGTGGTGGCACATGCCTTTACTCCCAGCACTTGGGAGGCAGAGCCAGGTGGATCTCTATGAGTTCGAGGTCAACCTGGGCTACAGAGTGAGATCCAGGATAGGCACCAAAACAACACAGAGAAACCCTGTTTCACAAAAACAAACAAACAAAAACAACAATCCTACAAAATATCCTGATTTTAAGTCTCAAGGAACCAGAAGAATGAAAACAAATGAAATACAAATTAAACATAAAGAGGAAATCAAGGAAGAAATAAATGAAATAAAAAATTAAGAGAAATTATTGCTGGAACAGTTATTTTCTTATACAGATAGTGACATTCAAAAACATCTAAACTACATAGGAAAGAAGACAAATAGTTAAAATTGAAAGAAGAGACATTAGAACTCATGTTGCGAAATTAAAAGGTATTATGAGATGCTGTGGGATGTTCTGTATGTCCTGTGGGAGCCCGTTCTTGGGTTCCTCGTGGCTTTCCCACCAGGTCCGCATAGAGGATGATTAGGACCACGGGCCTGAGTGCAGGTGTCTGAGATGATCTGCACTTGGCTGTGCTGGGGGATGGTCTGTATGTCAAGTTGCTCTGATTGGTCAATAAATAAAACACTGATTGGTCCGTGGCTAGGCAGGAAGTATAGGCGGGACTAACAGAGAGGAGAAATAAAAGAACAGGAAGGCAGAAGGAGACTGCCTGGAGCCGCTGCTGCCAGGACAAGGAAGATGTAAAGTACTGGTAAGCCACATGGCAAGGTATAGATTTGTAGAAATGGACTAATTTAAGATATAAGAACAGTTAGCAAGAAGCCTGCCACGGCCATACAGTTTGAAGCAATATAAGTCTCTGTGTTTACTTGATTGGGTCTGAGTGGCTGTGGGACTGGCGGGAGACAAAGATTTGTCCTGACTGTGGGCAAGGCAGAAAAACTCTAGCTACAATGAGACTTTAGGACAAATTACATGATAACGATTTTAATGACTTAGAAGAAATGGATAAACCTTAGATATATACACATTACCAACTCTGATTCATAAAGAAACAGGAAATTTGAACAGATATATAGATATTGGATCCAGATAACCTCTTACACAAAGAAAAGCCCAAGGTAAGATAGCATAGAAAAAGAGCAATACTAATAGTTTTCAAAATTTTACCAAAAATTGAAAAAGGATACATCCAAATTCATTTTCTGAAACCATTATTGCCTTGATATTCAAACCAACTTCAATAAAAGAAAACTATAGGGCAGCATCTGTATTGGACATAGTATGCAAAAATCTTCCATGAAATACTCACAAACTAGATTTTCCATCATGCTAAGATCATCATATCCCTTGGGCAAGTAGGATTGTTTTTCCTGGGCCTGTTCTATCTGTTTCTATTCAACATGGCTTTAGAACTGCTTGGCCTAAGTGACAAAATACACCCCAACTGGGAAAATAATGAATTTGTCATTGTTCATAGACAACATGACCTTTTATTAAGAACATCCTAAAGATTCTACCAAATACTTTTAGAACTAAAACTACACAGTAACTGGCTATAAAATCATCCTTCCTTCTGACTTCTTGTGCATGGCACCCACAGTATGGGCAGGGGAAGCACAGCTGGAGAAATGAGGAGTATGTCAAATGAAGAAACTTGAGGCAGAGAAGGCAACAGTAAGCAGAGCTAAAAATATAAAAATTAAAAAGCACCTATAGGATGGAAGTAAACATTTGCAAGCCAGGCATGCATCCAATAAAATCCTGTTATAACTTAAAAGGCAGGATTGAGAAAGAAGCTGATACAGGTTACTCTTCAAAAGAGCATTGTTAGATCAGGTCTAGTAGACAGAACCAGACCTTCCAGTCCCAAGAGGACCTTCGTGAGGAGAGAGTCCCACAAAGTGGGAAGCACTAGAACAGATTACTTGCTATGTATAGCATGGTAGACAGATAGGCCTAAAGAAAAGGGCCTTCAAATCTCTAGGACAAGGGTGCTTCTGACTTTTGAAGCTTTTCAGGGGGTTAGAATGAAATTTCCTACCACGTGTCTGGGCCTGGTCTAGTGTTAGCAGGTCCTGGCCTGGGAGCAGGTACTGGACAGGACGTTCTTGCATCTTGTGTTGCAAGATGAAGAGAATAGGCTTACTTGCCCTATGAAGGGCCTGTGAGCTCTAAGACAGACCTGTCAGGTTTAGGTCCTAAGAAACAGACAATGTATCAGAATGATCTGATTCCAAGGATGAAGGGTGGGACAGGAATGAGAGCCTGTAACTTAACAGCAACAACATTTAAAATTCATTAAAAAAAAAAAATCTACAACTCAGTAATCTCTCCTTTCCCCACAAAATGGGCAAAGGATCTGAAGATATTTCTAGAAAGAAGTTATACAATATGGCAAGGGTCTTTTAAAAACAACTTCACTTATTATTAAATATATTAAAATCAAATTCTCTATGGTGGCAGGGTAGAGACACACTCTGCTCTGCTACTCAAAGCCTGAGTCATTCATGTCATCTTTTGGTGATCTCCATTCTGTTAAAACCTGCTATGGAAAAGAACTGCAGACCGAGCCAGTGAGACGAGGAGGAGGGTTTAGTAAAAGAAATTTTAACATAGACATTAAACATTAACATTAATAAAAATGAACGTGCTTGAGAAAAAGTAAAGCTTACCCAAGAGTAAGTGTTGACTTCTCAAAGGGGAGTCTTAGGTCATGGTCTTAAAAACAGCCAAACATACCATTTGTGGGTTTTGAAGCTATTATCTTCTAAGGGTTGCTATGAAACCTAAATGAAATCATAGGGTGGTTCCCATGATTGGGCAGGATTACAGCTGATAAGGTAAAGCCCTAGGTCACAAGAGCTGTGGTGGGGAGTTAAGATGTTTTATTGTAGACAAAGCTTTCATCTTATTTATGAGATTTCTAAAAATATCTGGAAAAGGCATAATCTCATCCTTGAAAGTCTTATAGGCTTAGGCCTTAATCAAGGTCTATTAGTATTTTAATGTTTTCTATAAAAATAAATATCACTTCAATTGCAGAAACTTATCACACAAATGTGGTTAATTGTGCTGGAATTCTTGACTCTCACCTATCAAGATGCTCCAACCAGACTTCAGAGTGAGAGGTTCCTTTCTCTCACTGTGGTCATAACGTTTCCAATAATTCTGTTTAGCATCAAACCCCACAGTGAGATGCTACCTCACAACCATTAGGATGGACACTAACTAAACAAAATTCTGAAGTCATTTGTTGACCAGTGTGTGCACCGCTGGCAGAAAAGCAAAGAAATAAAGACACTAGGAAAACAGCTCAAAGCTTCCGGAGAACATCAAAAGTCAAGCCATACTAGGTCTCACATCTTCATTTCTATTTACTGAAACAGGCTTTCACATGCTACCTGTCTGTTCATGGTCATTGAAGATTCATTCACAATAGCCAAGATATAGAAACTAAAAATCTATCAATTAACAAATAGAAGAAAAAGCCATAGCAGCTGTTCCTAGTAGAATATTGTTCAGCTAAAAAAAAAAAAAAAATGGAACTTTTGTGATAATCTATAACATGGATGAGTTTTTTTTTAATTTTATAATTTAATTTAATTTTACATATCAGCCACAGATTCCCTTGTTCTCCCCCCGCCAGCCTTCTCCCCTGCACACCTTCCATTCTCATCTCCTTTAGGGCAAAGACTCCCCTGAGGATTGAGTTCAACCTGGTAGATTCAGTCCAGGCAAGTCCAGTCCTCTCCTCCCAGGCTGAGCCAAGTGTCCCTGTGTAAGCCCCAGGTTCCAAACAGCCAACTCATACACTGAGTACAGGACCCAGTCCCACTGCCTAGATGCCTCCCAAACAGATCAAGCTAATCAACTGTCTCACTTATCCAGAGGGCCTGAATGGATGAATTTTGAGATGATTATACTAATAGGCATTAACAGAAGAATAAATCTTGTATGATCTCATTTAAAGATGTCAGATGTGTTCAGGGTGGTATGGCGTTAGACCATGACCCTATTTAAATGAGGTATCTAAATTAGGTAGATTCATAGAAGCATAAAGTTTCACCGACAGTAGCTCAGAGAAACTGGAAATAAGATGGCTTCTCATTGGCTATGTAGTTGCAGCCATTTTAGAGGAAATGGTTCTAGATCTACAGTGTGTGATCTCACATCCCACTCTGGTGGGATAGGAAGTAGAGAGGTGTTTGTGTTCCTCCCTTTAGTCATCTGACCAGAAGCTTTGCTTCACTTGTAAAATGAGCTTAGTAGGCACATGAACTCCTAACTTCACAAGAATCCTAACTTCAAGCTGACTTCCAAAGGATTGGAACTCAGTGAGGTCTATCTTGACCAAGGTCTGTCTTGACCCCATAGACAACCAAATTATTAATTTTCTCTCTGTGTGTGGCCAAATATCATCCTAACAAGAATTCCTGTGTCAGAAGAGTTCAACAGCTCACCTCAGGTAATGCATCTATGTGAGCCAGTGAGAGATCTAAAGTTCCTCTTGAGAAGAAACCCAAACCAAACAGGTAAACAATTAATTAGAATGCTTGCAGATATCTCGTGTTCTGGGTCACACTCTTTATAGACTGTTCCTTCTTACACCAGGTATATGTACGAGAGATGATTTCCTTTGTAGTGTAACCATAAACAAAGTCTTCTGCCTTTGGGGGTCAAAATGCCCCCAAAATTTTCCTTTTAACCCATCTATTCCCTCCCATGTAAAAAATGTTTAAAAACAAACAAAGACACAACAACAACAACAACAACAAAACTATTGCTTATGACTAACCAATGAAACCGTTTCCCTTAACTCTCATTTGCCCTTTCTGTCTCAGTGTTTGGTGTATTCTCTTAAGACTGGAGTTAAGAACATCTGGCACCATTGTAAGAATGGTCTTCCAAAAGCCTGTGCTTTGTGAGAACATAGAAGGTCAGTCTTCTGTCCTCTCCTGATTAGTATCTATTGATCCAGAAAAAAAGACTAGACAGGATGAAGACAAAGCCCAAGTTGATGCCCACTAATCTTTTCATGTGCTATCCCTCATCTTCTATATAAAGCCATTGCTCTGTTTTTCTTTTACATAAACAAAAGCCTGTACATGTTAAAGAACTCAATCCTTCCAGATTCTACACAGAGAAGATTTCATGAAACACGAGAATACACTCAGCCCCTCGTGATACCATTTGGGAGCCAGAGGCAGCATGACTGTGATCACATCTTCCAGTTAACTCATTACCCAAGCACCATTCTCCTACCAGAAAATGAGTGACCCATGTCACAGAGCCCAAGTTGCATGTGCCCAATGTCACACACAGCCTAAATTGCACATGTCCCCTCTCTTATCATCATTGTATAACACAGATTATGTATTAACTAAACCTACTTCCTTGTGATTCAAGATCTACTATTTCCCTTAGAAACTTTTAAATGTAGGCATATTACCTTCTCCAGTGAGCAGAAATTCCCCTTTAGATCTCCACTGTATTATCTGCTTTGGCATTAATAAATCTCTTAGCTGTCGATAAACAGACTCAGCAGCTCTTTTTCTCAAGCACATTCTACTCTTCTCCCTCAAAACACAACTGCTGTGTGACAACTTTTCCCAGGGAGACAATACACACACATCAACTCACTCCACATATAGATCTCATGACAGTTCAAAATACAGATACAGCCAAAGTCCAGCCTGGCAAACTGTGAGTTTCACTTAGGTTACTTGTAGGAATATGGGTGAGGAGTTAATGATAGAGCAGAAATGACTCCAAGACAGCTGCATCACCAAAGCCCACCCAAGCATGGGTCACAGCTCACACAGCTCACAAAGCTGAGAATCTGGAGCACACCGCACAGCCTCCCGGCAGCTCAACAGTGGGATAGTGTCCTTTCCAGATGCTTTGGTTGGTCTAAGCCTCTTCCAGGTACCCCACTGATTTCTGCTTCTTGCAGACAGCTAGACTGGACTCAGAGTCTTCTTTTAGTAGCTTTTGCTCTTACAAGACTCTTTTCAGTTTAGCTTGTCTGAGAGTTGTCTTCACATCCTGGAATGTCTGCGAGTCTTCTTTGCAGCTTTGGATTTTTAACTCTGGGAGGGAGAGGCCTAAGTGAACCCGGTCAGTTTCAGGGATTTCCTAAAGCTATTTTGACTTGTTTACCTTCCTGCTTAAGGAGCTTTCCTGCCGGATGGAATGTTTCAGTGTCTGAAAAAAACTGCTAAGCAGCATCAATCTTAACTTGTCTAAATTTAGGTGTGTTCTAGCCACAGCCTTGCAGCTTTCTATAAATTGTAAGATAGCTGTTGGTGAAGTGAAGAGGAATTTAGGCTTCTTCCTCTACACCTGGCTTGACATTGCCATAAGGTTGTGCCTTGCCCTAAATTATTCTATAGGATGTACAACCACAGTGCTTCAGACTGTGCCTTGCCATGAAACACTCCATTTTACAAGCAGCTTTCAACATCATGACTATTTGGTACCTTTGCTGGCTTTTGTTGGCATATGATTAGCACCATCCATCCAGCACCACTGACACAGCACAAACTTATGCTTGATTCAGTCCTGGGAGTAGGAAGGATGGAACCTTATAAATTTATCCACATGAATTGAGGCTGTAGACATATATAAGTGCAATAAAATCATACAAGGAGAACCAGGCCCAGGAATGTATCACACACACCAGGCTGAGGAAATGATACAGTTGCCTCACCTGGAGCCCATAAAGAGGTGGACACTGTGACAGTTGGTGATGGCCCTACTGACTTTTCACCTGAACACTGAATGTGTGTGACAAGGGATTTATAAATAGGTACGTCACAACTGTCCCATAGACTGCAGCTCAACTCAATCTCTGTCACTGAAATAGCCTACTTAAGTTACTGTCTGCCCATCTCCCAGTTCACCCACCCAGAGCCACCATCCATGCATCTGATCGGTCATTCAACTGGTCTCAGTGTTTCACCTCTTAAACTGGACTGAACTCTGCTGCTGTGCTCTGTGGCTCTGACCCAGCATCAGCCTAACTCCCAGCAGCAGCGTGTATACACCCCCAGGACAATTCCTTATCTTTCTCCCAGGAGATTCCATTTGTATTTCTATCTGCTTCCTGGCCTCTTGAGTTTCTTTGATATTTTTAGCTCTTTGCTGTCATTATGTAGCTTGCACACATGCGCACATGCATACACACATACACACAACAGAGAAAGAGAGAGTTAATACAAATCTGTTGTATGTAATCTGAGAGTTAATTTTAGCAATTAAACCTAAATAAAACAGCCTATGTTTGCATTTGCCATAGATATCAAGAAAAATGGGGTGATTTGGCAACTTGCTGACAATGAAATCATTATATATATATATATATATATATATATATAATATATATATATTTGATAACATATTGCCATTCAATAAATTCTGACATTGTAAAAAGATAGAACATGTTCATTTGTTTTTGACACAGTATGCTTATGACAGTTATACAAATTGTTAATATAACCTACTAGGACAATGTATACTATATTTTAAAACATTTGTTAAGATGGTGCATCTCTGCTGTTTGTTTGTTTGTTTGTTTTTTGGTGGGGGGGAGTTGTTTCTTTTTTCTTTGGTTTATATATAAGATTGTATTTTAATTACGTTTCTCCCTTTCATTTCCTTCCTCCAAACCATCCTATATGTGCTTCCCTGCTCTCATTCATATCCATGGCCTCTTTTCTCACAAATTATTATTGTGCTCATATCTGTATTTGTATATACACACGTATTCTTCAGTATATCCTATCAAGTCTATATAATGTTACTCGTATATATGTTTTTAGGGCTGACCATTTGGCACTGGACGGTCAATTGGTATGTTGTTCCCTGAGGAGGGATACTTCTCTCATTCACAGCTTCACTCAGTTGCCTGTATTCCTTTATGTAGGGTTGGGGTTTCTTGAATTTTTTCCTGTGCAGTTTGGCATGTTTGTTGGTGTTATTCCTGTTCAGCTCATGTTTAGGCATTTGTGTTGTGTTGTGCTGTGTTGTGTTGTTTGTTTGCTTTAACAGAATTTTAAAAAAAGACTTGAAGGTAATATATGAAAATCATTAATCTACTTTCGATTCAGCTGCATTTTAAGTCAAGTGGAAATTCCCTTTATTTGGATTCATATTTCACAGGCAATGTTCTGACTGATTCTAAATGACCTGTAATGACCGTTTAATGTTGAACAATCAAATGTATATTACTGTAATAGTGAAGGCCATCTGAAAATTTTCTGTTTGCTATTTAAACACATTAGGCACTCCATATAATTGACATTACTTGGAGGATGGAATTAAAGAGTTACAAAGAATGACAAAACTAAAACATTCCTATTGTTTATAAATAGATATAAATTAAAGTAATGTTGACCCAAAATATCAGTGTGGCTTTTCATAGTTTAGTCACATAATTTGGTAATAGTGGATGTTTTGTTTTCTAGTTTGATCAACTATTGGTAGAGCCTGGTTAGTAAAAACTAGAGCAAACAGATGCTTAACATTTAGTCTGGATGGTCTTAATAGAATATTGAAGTATAATTACTTTTTAAAATATGCAGTAACAAAAATTTGGGTACCAATTCTTTCAAATATAATGTTGAAAATGAAAATCCTAATAAAATTGCAATTTTATTGCCTTTTCCAAGTGTATAAAAAATCAGCGTTTCAACAAATTCCAAAGTATAAAAGTAGGGCCCTTTTGCTATTTACAGTGACAATAGTAATAACCTTAGTCTCCAGGAAATAGCATTTAAGCATAAAGGCCATTGTCTGTATGGCAAACATGAAGCACCTTCAAATAAAGTGAAGGAGTATGAGCACTGGCCTTACAATTTAACTTTAGCACTGAACCTTGGGTTTATTTGAAGCTCATCTTAGCAGTGGTCAAGTGACAGCAGAATGGGCATTCTCAACATGAAAGGGGATGTAGTAATAGAAGATGATCTTAGTATTGGAAATTGAGAAAGAGGACAACAATTGCTGAGAACAATGGCTATAAGACTAAAAAGTTTTTTCTCATTTTGTGTTGAATAATGTGTATCAGTGTGTTAACAAAATAACCAATCCAGAGTACTGCAAAATTCTTAATGAATGTGAAAAACAATGACAATGGTCACTAGATGAATTTGTCTATTAGATTAGACTATGCATGCAACACCCACAGTAGAGGCACAGTAAATTTCTTCTTCTTCTTCTTCTTCTTCTTCTTCTTCTTCTTCTTCTTCTTCTTCTTCTTCTTCTTCTTCTTCTTCTGACAATGATGGCATAAATATTGTGTTAATTTCCAAACTCAAATATGAACAAAAGTGTTAATTGGCTTCCAAGTTCAAAACCAAGACTCTAAATCCTCAGTTCTTACCTACATATTCTATACCCTGCCATGATCTATACCTAACTTGCTCTCTAAAAAGATAAACCCCTGAGATGCATTTCCCTAAACAACAACAAAAAGCATTTAATGACTACTTACCACATGCATCTACGTACTTGACATTACAAGATGGAGGAGTTGAGGTTGGACACTAAAGAGTCCAGGGATGAAAAGGTTGGAGTAGATCCAACATGGTAAATGGATGTTTCTGCCTAAAGCAATGGTGTGACTAGAGGTTGATAGAGGCATGAGCCATCAAAGCTAAGCATAAATTGTGGAATGAGTAGTAGTCACTGAAATACTAGGAAATTATATAATGTTAAACCACACGTGTCTGGATCAAGAATTATGATGCTAATGAAACATAAGATACATTAACTTGTCTGTGGAAGTACATGTAAAACAGCATGTATGAGAAAGCCTGTGTTAAGCAAACTATCCCCAAAGCCCACACCATGTGTCATAAAACATCCTTCTTTTGTACAGAAGAGCTTGTTGAGCTCTCCTCTAGCCAGCTTTTTCCCCCTAGAAGTGGACCACTTCCTAGTAAACTCTCCTGCACTCTCCACATATCTCTGTGCAATTCTGTATTCTGGACACAAGATCTTAGAGCATACTAAAGGAATGATCTCCAAACCTGGATATCCTCTGATATCAACAGGACCAATGTCAAACCAAAAAGGGAATTATGCAACAGCAAGGAAGTTGGATTTTTTTCCTACAAATGGGGGACAGACCAAGCATGTCTATACGAACTTTTGTGAGGTGATCATATTTATGTTTTAAAGTATTTTAGTGGCAAAATGAAGGAATTATCGTTCAACAGGTCACAACTCAGGCAGACCTCTGGCTCTCTAACAGAGATGTCAACAGCAAGGCTTCAAATGCAGACAAGTCAGAGCAGCATGTCTCTATAGGAGGAGAGGTAGCTCCAACCCCTGATCAGTCTCCAGTTAAAACAAAGGTATTCCAAGTAGTGCAAACTATCACAGTCGCAGAAGTCACTGTCTTCCAGCCAACTTCTACAAATATTCTCGTATTATTAGTCCTGTATAAGGACCTAAGATTCCAACAGAAGTCTGGGACCCACTACGTCTGGACTTCCAGGAAGCTTATAATACTATTGCCGTAGAGCAGTGACATTGAGGACTTGTCCTGTCCTGGTTTCTACAAAGCAAGTCAAGGATAAATACTATAGAAGATGCCAGCAATCCTTGTTTTCATGCAAAGCTTGACATGCAGTTTTACTTCTGGCACTCATTGGAAAGGCATAAATCCTCATATCTATGTAGGGCATCCATCTGGGCTGCCAGTTAATGAAGATGGTTCAGACAATCAGATTTGGATGGAAAAGCTCTTTCCTTGCAGAAAGAGATAGTGACAATTTATTTCAAATGTATCTATGTAAATATCCTTATAATCTGTGATAAAATGGAGGCTTTTACTGAGTGGATTCTACTATCAAGAGAGTGAAGAGAGTTTTGTGTTGAGGCATACAAGTTGAATTCTGGAGGGAAAAGAGATGAGAGGTGGATGATCTTCTCATCGAAACCCCTCTTTGAAGTTCTCCTTTGTGTGTTTAATACCTTTCATAGTCATTCCTAAATCTTAAAAGTTTCTATAAGTCAGCTCCTTCTATAATCTTGCCAATTCATTCTTCCATTTTCTCAGTCCATAAACCCCAGAGGTCACCTTTGGCTGCACTCTTTCTATTACAATTTACATCTAATTCATCAGCTTCCTCCCTCTTTCTGTCTCTCTGGGTTTGTCTCTTTGTCTCTCTGTCTTTCTACCTATCTCTCTCTGTCCGTCTCTGTGTCTTCCATTTTGCATTTGGAAGTACATGCAGAGCCTTGCATTAATCACTCTGTTCTAGGTAACCATAGACTTTACCTAAATGATTGAAAAGTTGTCACTTGAATCATTGCTCAAAATGTCTCCTACACTGTGGACAGAAACATTTTACAGCTTATGTCACATTACTTCAACCATTTGCTCAAAATTGTCTAGGTATTCAATCTAAAATCCATGTCCTCTTCCACAGCCCCTTCCTCCAACACCTCCTTGGTCTCACCTCTTACTTTAGTTCTTCTGTATCACTTGCCTATAAATCTTAGCTCTTCTTGCTACTTAGACATGATAAAAATGCACTATTATCAAGTCCCTGGAGTTCCTGTTATTGGAACTGTTTCTCCAGATGCACACATAACTGGCTCCCCTACCTCCCTCAGGAGTGATACTGCCTAAAGACTTAATGGAAGCAAAACCCTTCTTTCCTTTTTAAAATTTTATTTCCCCTTGCTGTGTTTTGCTTCCTAGCATTTATTATCACTCTAAAAATCATATGCACTTTATTATCTTATCCTAATTTTCTGGAATGTAAACATCACCATTACAGGAACATAATATTGTATATGGCTATACATCATTCTTTAATAACCACAATAAACCTACATAAAGTAGATATACCTGCTTTTACAGATGAATAAATTATTAGTTAAATCAATACTATAAGAAGAATTTGATACCTATAATGAAGTTTTGAGTATTTTTCCGCCTCTGGGGTAAGAAACTTGTCTAAAGTTATAAAAAATATGGAAAAGGCAAGCACAGGATTTGGAGAGATGGCTCAGCGGTTAAGAGCATTTATTCCAGAAGACCTGGGTTAATTTCCCAGCACCCACATAGCCCTGTAGCTCCCGTCCCGCAGTGTATGATGCCCTCTTGTGGCCTCTCTGGGCACAGTATGCACAGATTGCACAAATATGCACGTAGGCAAAACACTCATACACACAAAACAAAAATAAGTACAATCCCAAAACCCAGCAAAGCTAGCATGGAAATATTTTAATTTCACTTACTGTGATACATTTGTGTGGAAAGAGCTGTGTAGCTATAGACATATAGCTACAGTACATTAAAGAACACACCAACTATGATGCACCCCTTAGAGGCAAACAAATGCGTGTTTTCATTCAGGGCAGGTGCACACTTGATTATACGAAGTTACAAGCAGTATTGTTTTTGTTTGAATTGCTTCATAACTGATAAAGGTTGATTAAGAGTCAGATACCTGCAGAGTGCAGTCTACAGGCTATACAGAAGAAAGGATAAGACTTTGCCTTCAAAGGACCAGTTTGACTAGATGACAAAACACAAATAAAACAATTCAGAAAAATTTGTCAGTATTACAGTGAGATGCTCCAATGAAAAACAAAACCAGTAAATTCAAAATTGTTCAGTTTGAAAGTTAATGAGCATATCAGTAAGCCATCAGTCAAGAAATATCTGGTAATTCAGTACACGGGAGTAACAGAGAAAAAGGAAAATGAATGAGCCAAACTGTGGATCCATCATTAAAGGGACATGTATTGAGTGCTTACTACCCAGCAGGCATGTGCTACTTAAGCACTGGGGACAATTCTATCACTGATGGATGAGTAAGTATTTCCATAGTTGGATATGGAGTTCTTTGGAAATCTGCTTTGTAGTGGTGTAGCTGGAGCACATGAAAGTTATATTTTTAGCTTTGTGAGGAACCTCCTCACTGATTTTCACAATGGCCACAACAGTTTACATTCTTACCAAAACAGGTATATTTTTAAAGCCATGTGTTAATTTTGAGAAAAATACCTGTAAGGTCATTTAATATAAAGTTCATGTTCATTATGTCTTAAACAATACAAGTTTAAGACTAGTATGTCTAAACTGTCGTATTTTAAATTTAATTTCTATGAAAATTCATATATGCTACCCCCTTTGAATATATGCATATGTGTTCATGTGTGTATGTGCCTATGGTTTTGTGTGTGTGTGTGTGTGTGTGTGTGTGTGTGTGTGTGTGTGTGCATGTATGTGGAGGCCAGAGATTGTGTTGTGTGTCTTCCTCAATCACTATCAGCCTTATTTATTTATTTATATTTAGAGCAGTGGTTCTCGGCCTTCCTAATGCTGAGACCCTTTAATGTAGTTCCTCATGCTGTAGTGACCCTCAACCATAAAATTATTTTCATTGCTACTTCATAACTGTAATTTTGCCACTGTTATGAGTCTTAATGCAAATATCTGTTTTCTTTTTTTTTTTTCTTTTGGTTTTTCGAGACAGGGTTTCTCCATGTAGTCCTGGATCTTGTTCTGTAGACCAGGCTGGCCTTGAACTCACAGAGATTCTCCTGGTTCTGCAAATATCTGTTTTCTGATGGTCTTAGGAAACTCCTGTGAAAGGGCCATAGAACCCCAAATGGGTCGTGACCCACAGATTTAGATCACCCAAACAAATCTCTCATTGAACCTGATACTTGCTGGGGCTTCTTGACTGGCTGGCCAGAGAGCCCCATGTACCCTCTGGTTGGTTTTTACTTTTCCAGTGTTGCATTACACTCGAGCACCACAGGCATTCACGCGGGTGCTGATGACTGAACTCAGCTTCTCATGCTTCTCCAGTAAGCACGGTACCAACTGAACGGACTCCCCGACCCTCACATACACTCTTTCCACACAACAGCTTCTCTTTAAATCGAAGCAGGCTAGTATGCTGGATAAGCACTTTACAAGCTTTCACAAAACACATTTATTCAATCTCATAACTTAAGAGCTGCGTATCCATCAGATTTTTTGGTACAAATTTATTTATAATCAGCTTCAATTAAAATTAAATAATCCATACTTATTTTAACAACCATGTGTAAGCTAAATTGGTTGAAAATTCAAATTTCTGAGCTCTACTTATGAAAACGCAGGCATGCACACCCATTTTGACTAGTCTGGTATGCTAGAGTTGTTTGGATTATTTCAAAGCAGTTATTATCAAAATTTCATATTTTCATGTTGTAGGAAATGATCCATTTTGTTTTGATTTATGTTCACTAGATACCTGTATCTACACTTCACTATTTGGTGAATGTTAGCCTATTTCAAAAATATGTTTAATAAAATGTGGTGACTGACTAACTATAGATAAAGATAGCACAGTTAATTTATCTTTCTAAGTAAAACGATTATTCATGCTGGCATGCAATCCCTGTTGTAAATGGCAATTGTCTTGTGGGAACTTGGATTGGGGTCCTCCTCATGGCTTTCATGGTATGAAACACTATCTACATTTCCATTCTTGGTTTTGTTAATACATTTCACCTTTTCTTGTCTTCTTGTCTTCTGGGTTTGCTTCTTATTTTTCTCCAGTGGCTTTCATAAGGCACGAATCTTTCCATTGGTGCCGAGTCTCCTCTATGGTTTCTCATAGTCAATGGATAAGCTTTTTCTTGATGATCACCTTGATAGTTTTTGCTGATGAATCTACTTATCATAGCTCCACGAAGGGGGTCTAAGAACATGGAAATAAGTGTGTTACAACTGTCATAGGGTTAGACTAGAAAGTCTGGTGACTCCTTTAACATGCTCTAGGCAGGTCCCAGCTTCTTCCTCCTGAGGCCACAAGTCACTTCTCCTTGGGACTGAATGTTCTCCCTTCTCTGTATATCAGTGCCTCACTCTTCCCTTAGAATTATGCCCTGTGCCATTTGGTAAATCCTTTCATAAAACCCTCCACCATGTTGACCAGGCACCTACACCTAAAGCACAAGAACTGCTGTATTTGCCTTTGAATTTCTAGATCTTAATGTGTGTGAATTGTATCAAGCAATGAAAAAACAAACAAACAAACAAACAAACAAAACACACGTACTAAGTGAGTGAAATTCCCTCCACTGGGACAGAGCCTAACATCTATAGTTTGACCTTTATTTTCTTCTATGAGCAAGTACTACTACTCTAACCATTAATTCATTTCAGTTCACTTTTGGTAAGTTCAGCATCATCAAATTCAACTTAACCAAGATTTATCATGTTTGCTCATTTGAGGCTTAATCCTCTCTGCATTGTTTTCTGTTACTTAATCCCAGTTGGCTCTGTTTTCAAACATGATTCTTTCTCCTCTCCTTTTTACTTATCTTTGTCTCTGCTGCAATACCATTCTTGAAATAAGCCAACCTCTGCGTCTGCCTCTTCAGCCCACCATCTGCTCATGTTCAGACTCATATTTCTCTGAATACTGACATGATTTCACCCCCAAACAAATCTCTTTAATTCTGTACAGTAACTCCACTTTGTATTTTCCTACATCTGTTGGTCCTTTTTGCCTCTCAGTGTCATATGTCATTGGTATTAATGGTCATTCCATTCTTAAAAGCACTAACCTGGGTCTCTTTTCATTGTCTGACTCACTTCCTTGTGCTTTTACTTAAATGAATATTAACTCATGTTTTAAGATGATAAACTGAGGATTGCCATGGGCCTTTGAATCTAAATATGCAGTGTAACTGTCTATGTCCACGAAACAGGAAATTACCCTGCAATGGACAATCTACTGAGAAATAGGCTGCTTCAGCAGTAGTTGCTTTAATTCTTCTAAGGAATTTTCTGTTACAGGTTACTATGCAGCAATTTTCCCTTGTTATTTTAAAGGATGATTTAAATAGAAAGAATTCAGTTAGATTGTTAACTAAAAGACAAAAAGCTTCCTTTGGATTTCAAATTGTCTAAGT
The DNA here is from genome assembly GCF_004664715.2 of Peromyscus leucopus. NCBI lineage: Eukaryota > Metazoa > Chordata > Mammalia > Rodentia > Cricetidae > Peromyscus > Peromyscus leucopus. The sequence goes on from NC_051068.1 coordinate 58,422,842, forward strand.
TCATTAACCCTTATTTTCCTTTATAAATAATTACCATGGAAACCAGAAGTGTTTTAGATGTTGATCTTTTCATAAATACATCTGCTATCATTCTAAAAATAACATTCTCTCTCTCTTTCTCCCTCTCTCTCTCTCTTTCACACACACACACAAAAAAAAAAAAAAAACAAAAAAACAAAAAAAAAAAAAAAAACAGATGGCTTTCCTGCTCATGGAAGTCAGAGTTTATATTATGAATAAGATATAATGACTAATAATGGCTGATAGTAGGTATATAATTGAGAAGGGTGTAGACCTGTTCAGTCCCAATGCATTTACTGGATGTAATATAAAATCTGAAAACTGAATGATTTCTGTTTTACTGTTATATTCTAATATTCAGAATATTTCCTGTTTTTTTTTCTTTTGAAGTATTGGGTGAGCTTACTCATGTCTTTTTGGATTTACTCAAGTAAATAATTGCCTCTTCAAGGAATGCCAGTTCTGTGAAGGGCCTTTGCTCATCTTTGAATGCCTGGTTTAGCCTTTGTTCTATTCACCCACACAATGAGATGACAGAATCCATCCTTTTGCCCCATCCTGTCATATAATTACATTCTTAATCCCTTCATAGAACCATTGACAGAGGTGTTTATTTTCCTTTCAGACAAAGAGCGTATCATCATCACCAGGTAAGATGCACAAAGATCAAATGTGAAGAGGCTGGCTAGCAGAGACTGTGCTGAAATATGAGTGTTTGCCATTAAAGGGATCAGTGAGGATTAATACCTGCAGGACTTTTTCTTTACAGTCAGTTATGTGGCCACTGTACAGACTCATATTTTCAGCCTGCACCAGCAAATCTGTTATTAAGTCTCCTGCTTTTTATCTTCTGTCTGTCCCGGAAAGAGTCTTAGGAAATATGAGTGTTTGATCCAGGCACCTCCTCCTGTATATTCAGCATCATAAATGCCTTTCCTGACTTCTCCCATACCTGTCTTGTGCTTTTCATGAAAACTCTACCCAAATGTGGATGTGTGTGTGTTTGTGTTGGGAATCTGTACAGTGTAGACACCACAATCACTTTCAGGAAAGATAAGATTAGAAAAGTAAGGGAAACTTCCTCTTATATTTGTCAAATTTTACTCATAAGACTTTAATTAAAATAAAATAAAAAAGATTGTCCAAGCCCTGGGTAATAAGGGAATTGTGGAGTTCTTTGTAGATTTGGGGATTTTTTTTCATTTTTATGTATTTATTTATTTTTCTATTATCAGCTTGATACAGTATAAATTCTTATCCTAATAGTGATTGTGAAATGTTTCATTGAGGCTTGCCCAGTAATTAAGTAAAATCAAAACTTATTATAAGTCACAGTCATCCTAGTGGGATTTTTAAAGATGTAAAAAATAAGCTTTCTACAATCAGCATGGCCTCCAATGCAACCTGAACTGGAGTTTCACTCTTCCCGGCTTCCTTCGGGCACACCGCCAGGTGTGACAGCTCTCCTTCCCCTGTCTAAGCTGTCTTTGTGTTTGTGCCTCAGGGCATGCTTCAAAACTGAGAGTCAGATCAAGTTTTCTTCTGACCCTCTTGAAAAATCCGGCCATTTATAATGAATGACTCCATCTCTGAGAAAGAAATTCTTTTTCAAGTATTACTTACAGAAGATTCTGTTCTTCATTTCTCTATACAGTATATGTTATACAGTTCTGGAACCCTGGATTATTAAATGGTCTATATGAAAGGGGAGGTGGAATTAGCAATTAGCTCACTTATTTACTTTAATTTACATAGTCAATAGAACAGACACACATTGAAGATATTTAAGTATCTGATTTTTTTGGGATAAAAGACTTTAAATACTGTGATTGAACATCTGTAAATAGATTTCAGAACCTTTGGCAATCTTCTACAGCTTGTGACTTCAGAGGGAAAGAGCACAAAATGCAAAATGCATTAAGTTTTCACTTTTCAAATGAAAAAGAAGTTTTTTAAGAAAGTATGTGAAGCTAAAACATAAATACATTAAAATATGGAAGAACAAAATGAGCTTTGAAAAAATCCTGGTATTTTATTTGAAATACTTTCAAAAGTAAAACGAAAGAGATGCAAATAAAAATCTCCCTTAAAGGAAGTGAAACATTAATGGAAATCCTTGGGTAATTCATGTTAAGAAGGAGGGGAAGTCAAAGACTAAATGTAACTGAGACTTTCAGGGATTCTGGAATATAAGAAAACCAGAATAGCTTTGAAATTGTGTGTGTGTGTGGGGGGAGGGAGGTTGTCCAAAACAAATGACATTTGTGTCTGATAAACTTAATTTTTTTTTAAATATATTTTACGGTATTAGCTCTAATTGTGGATCTCAAAGCTTTAGTTTTATACAGAGGCAAGCTCTCAGATGTGGGCCATCAATCTAATAGATCTTCAACAACCAGTTCTATAGTATTCTTCACTGTTGTCCAAAGTATATTTATTTGGGATCTTCAGACAACATTGTGCGTATTTGGAGCAATGTTTACAGGATCCAGATGTCAATCATGTTCCAACTACATAGGCAGAATCTCAACATTGCAAAATGAGTTATTTTAAAAAAAAATCAAACTCATCATCTATAAATTTTAACTGTTACCTACTCCATTCCCCATCAGTTATTCATTTTTATCATCATATAAAGTTTCAACCTCTTGTATCTTCCAGAATTTGTGAGCTGAAACATGAAACTTTGATTCTAGTCACAAGGAACTTGATTCTGAAAGTAAAGTTAGGGAATACATTTAAAATTAGTTATAAAGTTTTAAAGTCACAAATAAATTTCTGTCTCTAAACAAAACAGACTTTGCTGACAGTAAATCGAATACAAAGTCTATAAAAGAAAATTAACAAAAGCAGAGATAGCACCACTGGCTTTCATCTAGTTTCTTCCTTGGTAATATTAAAAATGCAGCTATTAGAGGCAGAAAACTTGCAGTTTTTTTCTGAAAAGGAAGTTGATTTTCTCACATGTAAACTTTGTCTATCATATACAGTTTCTACTATACATGTATTCATAGTTTTGGTAGCATCCACAAATTTATTTTATCCATTAGATTTCAACTTTGAATTCTTTAAAGGATCTAAATCTACAGAGAAAGCTCCCAGTAACACTAAATTTAACACATCACAGTTTCATTTAAATTTTCTAAAGTTAAGATCCTTATGATGGCACAAGTTGAGTGAATATTATAAAGGATGTGTAAATTCATCAAACATTTACTGAATAACTTCTGTGTTCAAGGTTGTTTGTGGAATTCCCCAGGTGCAAATAGAAAAGCCATCACTCAAGAAGATTATGAAGTGTATAGTTGGAGCATTGTATCTGAAATACAAGCTAGAATACACTAATTGCCCTCATAAAAAGGTTTGAAGATGGTTGAGAGGATTAGAAAAGAGACATCTGAAGGAGATGAAATTTGAACAGGTGGTCTTGGAGGATAAGTACAATCTTGACATGATGTCTGGGAAGGAGAAAAGAGAGCAAGGATTCCTGAGAACAGATGAAGCATTAATAATATCAGAAAAGAAGGAGATGATGGGGCTTGTTTGTGGCTGTGTATAGCTGGAGTTTCCAGTGTTCCTTTGTATGTGTAGCACAGAAGATGGCTGAGAGGAAAACCCACTTTGTGAAAGATTTCAGTATATAATGGTATAGAATCAAATAGATAATTGAGTGGTCATAAAAAGAAACCTAGTAAGTTTAACAGTGAGATGTGGACATGGGTATTTACAGTGGGTTTGACCAGAAAGGCTCACAAGCAAGACCATCATGTGTGAGAATAAAGACTATAGTGTACATATGACTGAAAGAGATTGCAGTGAATAACTATAGGCTTTCCTCTGGTGGGAACAGTGCAGAGGCCATGCCTGTTAAAGTTTTGTTTCTAGGGGAATGAGCAGAGAGACATCACTGAAAGACATAGAGGTTCAAAGAAGGAGGCAGCTCTAAGGGCTAATGTGGTCTTCTTGGGTTATGGTAGATTTCTTCTTGATCAGGAGAGGCCAATAGACAGTGCACAAAACACTATTGGGTGCACAGACTTATCCATTTTGAATAAGGGAATTTTCAGTAGAGTCAGGGATGGAGAGCCAGACAGGACTGCTAAGGATACAAGAGTGATTCAAAGCTAAGAAGAGAGAGGGAACTAAAGAAGGAGAGAGGGAGGGAGAGAGGGAAGGAGGGAGAAAGGTAGGGGGGAGTCTAAAAAAAGGTAGTCAAAAGAGTCATTGAAGAGTCATACAAACCGTAATGTCAAGTCTCTGAAAAAAGAATTAATCACAGGTGGAAATAAAAAGAATTCAAGGTTGGAAAGAATTGGAAAATTAGCACTGACCATGGAGATCATCAGGCCAAGGGTAGGTTTGTAAGAGGAGCTTCAGAACTAGGTGGAGGAGCTAACACATTGGTGATGTCATTCTGAGGTTGGTGAGTACAGGCAGCTTTCAGATGAGGAGGGAGAAGAGACTGACAACTTGAAGGAGCAGAAGAGGTCAAGCGTTACGTGCATTTATTTATTAGGCACAAGTGTTAGTCAGCACAGAATTCCTTAGATAAATAATTCAAAAGTAAAGTTACTTTGGCTCCTGGTTTAAAAGCCTTGGGTCCAAGGTTGCTTGGCATTATCACTTTCAGCCTGTGGTGAGGCAGATCATCAAGAAATATCTCTCATGGGCTGGTAGAACCGACTTGTTGGACTGAAGGCAGGCAGAGATAGAGAGGAGGAAAGGAGTGCAGGAGCTCATCTTCAATGACGTCTTTCTCCCACTATGTTCACCCCTAAAGGCTCCACCCCACAACACACACACACACACACACACACACACACACACACACACACACACACACACAAACAGAGCCAAAAGCTGGACACAAGACCTTCAATACTTCAGAGCTGAGAGATACTCGATTATGGGAGAAGGCAGTACATAAGAAAACCATGAGTCAGAAAGAACAAAACGTATATATGACTCAGGGACAGAGTAGTCAATGGTGAGGGAATTCAAATAGGCAGACGAACTAGTTATCACAAACTTGCTTCTTTCTCACAACTATAGTGAGGAGGCAATCATAAAAAGGTGTGCGTGTGTGTGTGTGTGTGTGTGTGTGTGTGTGTGTGTGTGTGTGTGTATACTGCTGAATTGTACTGCTGAATTATACTTCCAGACTGTAGGGAAAAAGTATCTATTTAGAGCTACCCTGACAACATACAGTTGATCTTGACTTTCATCATAGTTATTTTCTACTTCATTAATGGTACAAAATTTTGATTATGCCACAAGATAAAAGAAGTTGAATTAATTTTTTTAGTGAATTGCATTAGTGAAAAACAAAGATTTGCATATTAATTGGCAAAAGTATTTTTTTTCATTTTGGTAGACTTAAACATGTTTTATTGCTGTTTGCTCTGTGTGTCTTTGTGCATATCCACAAACCTTAGAATGAATATTAGTCATATTAAAGCAGTTCTATCTAATATTATGATTATCTACTTAAATATAGCATCAGCACATACACCTGATGCCACATTTAACTGGATAATCATCTCTCAAATCTGTAACAATGCACTACATAATAGTCTTTAATTACATATACTTTATTTTTTCATTCAAAATTACTTAATTAGTAATACGTAAACTACAATAACCAATTGCAAGACACTTGTATGGCTTCTTATTGTTTTAATAATATAGTTGTCTGAAATTATTGCAAGTTCTCTCTCTCTCTCTCTCTCTCTCTCTCTCTCTCTCTCTCTCGCACACACACACACACACACACACACACATACACACACACACTGTTTAATGAGAGGATATATTCCATGTGATTTAAAGACAGTTTTCTTTCTTGACCTTCAGTTGGATAGGTTTTGATACTCCCTCACTTTCCAAAGACAACATGTAAGCATTAAAGATCAAAACAAATGATTATTTACAAATGCACAGTTGTCTTCAGCTTTTTTTTTGTGAGAGAATGCTTCATTCCACAGTTTTTCTTGCAATAGAAAAGCATGCTAGTGTTGAATGGATGTAGTATGGTGGAATGCTCTCACCTGCTCCTGTGTTTCTAGGCCTACCCATAAGATAGGATTACACTCTTCCATGCCTTCTCCATTAATGGCTGAGCTAAAAGTAAAAACACAGAGATGGTAAGAATTAAAATATAGAAAGACACTCCTTTTTGATAAATCATTTGAAGAAGAGACAGCTGTAGGGGACACAGGGTATTGTAGTCTCTTTAATTTTGTGCTATTAAGAAATAAACACTGACAACTTAAGGGTTCTTTCTTCATTCTTACAGATGAAAATAACTAAAACTGAGTATCAGTTTCACATTGCTTCAGTCCCTATAGTAAAAGAATGAATATATTTTTTTATATCAGATTTTATAAGCTGACATCTTTATAACATTCTTCTGTAAAGTAAATTCAGGGAAAACATAACTTCTTTTGTTTTTGTATATTGGAACCTAATGTCATTGTAAGCCTCCAGTCAGAGTAAGACTCATGGACATTCTAACTTAGAAGCCCTTTATTAACTTCTATGAGGACATATTCTCTAGAAAGGAATTTGCACAAAATGTGATAAGGTTTTAGTAAAAAAAAAGTTATCAAATATTATTTTCAAATGGCTGTATATATTTGTTTGTCTTAAATCTTGGAAATACCAAAATTATATTGAGACCATTTGATCATGTCTAACAGTGATCCATAAAACTGAAGTATGTAAAAATTCTTCCAACAAAAATTTGTATGTTTTAGACAGACAATTAAACATTAATAGAAAGCAATAATTATAAGACACAAGAAAATCTATTCTGAAAAACAGTGGGCAGTCAGTGTTGACAACATAAACACAAAGAGTGTAATTTTTGTTTTATAAAAAAAAAGAATGTATTTTGAGCGCTTTCATTCACCACTCCCTCCATCCAGCTCCTGTATTGCCTCCATCTAACCTCATGGACTTATTTTCCTGATGTTTCTGAGAACCCCTTGAGTCTCATTAGTGCTGCTCATGTCATGAGTGTGGAGCCATCCACTGGAACGTGCAACCTACCAGTAGTCACATCCCAAAGGAGAGTGACTCTGTTTCTCTCAGTAGCTATCAGCTGCCAATAGCTCGTCTGCTAGGCTTAGACTATTCTTCTATTCATGTATTCCTTGAGTTGTTCAAGGTGATTTGGATGTTGTTTTAAACTATTTTATTTATCAGTGACTGAGTAGAGGAAAATCAGATAAAAGGTAATACAATCATATTTTCTGTCACTTATTCTCTAATTTTCTGAGCTTTTCTTTGAACTCAAGAATAATATAATGTCCATCCTCAACCCAGTTGTTCTGAACATGTCTTAAATCAGAGAAATAAATTTCATTCAGCAGCTAAGGAGACAATTTCATGACAATCATAAGCCATGTGGAATTTCAATGAAAAGAAATGCTCAGAAAAAAATGCAAATGTATGTGATGTTTTACTGTTTCCTTACTTTTATCTAAAGAGAGAACACTTTCCTTTGTAAAAGCCCTTCAACAGGACATTTTCATGAAAAATACATCTATATAATTGTAAAATATAACCCATGCCCTTTCTTTTTAAAATAATTCATTTCTTCTTAATATGTTACAGTTTTTAAAAGTTTTTCATTCTCTGTGAAGTTCTTTTCATTCTAGTACAGTTTAGTACATGAGTCTAAGCTCATTCAGAATTTTAAGTGGATTTAAAAAAAAGAAAAATGTTTCCTATTCTGGAAATTTTTTAATGAGGAGAACGGAGGGAGCTATTAGAGATAAGGGCCTAACAGATTAAGGACCCCAAACACAAGCACTGACTTGTACAGACAGCACACCCTCCTGGCAGCCCTTGTGAAGAAGGAGCACACAAATCATCACATTACAGTACAGAATGTTTCTGGTGCTCAGCAGATGATCAAGGAGCACTGTTGTAATCTCCTGCATGAGAAGGTCACTACCAAGTCTCCAAACAATCATGGATATCTGAGTCTTCTCTGGGACTCTATAGCAGAATAGATATTTCTTATCTTTTGCCCATTAAACTTACACTATTCTTTAAAAATGTCACATCATTTTTCATATACTAACATGGAAAGACAAAGGAAGGCCATGCTGCCTCTTAGCCTGTCACCAATGTTGATGTCAAAATACTTTTCTTTGGCTTCATCAGAAACACATTTGTTTGAAACTTGCCAAAACATTGTGCTTGTAAATGTGTCAAGTGCCAAATAGGTATTAGCAATAAAATTGTAAACAAATATGAGAAAGCAATTTAATGGCATTCATCCTACAAAATGGAGAGACTTGATGCTTTCTGTTTCACCAGATCAAAGAGTCAGACAAGTTTTAGGTTAGGTGTAAACTTGGGCTTCAGCCAGTAACTGCATCCATGTGTAGTGTTTCAATAAGTGACTCCAGAGGCTCATTCAGGATTACACTGGATAACCAACTATAGAGCTGGGGAGTAGCTATATTTCTGTTGTTTAAAATTCTTTTGTTTTATTGTGTAAACCACTTTTCTGTAGCTAGTCTTTCTTTGTCCTGCCTGCCAGCTTCCAAATGAGACTTACCCTTTGTTATGAAATCTAAGTTGATAGCTTAGGCTTGTTGCTAACTAGCTCTTTCAACTTAAATTAACCCATTTTTATTAATCTACATTTTGTCTTGTGGCTTATTACCTTTACTCTATTCTATATATCCCACTTCCTGTCTGTCTGTCTGGAACTCTCCACCTCTCTGCCCTTTCTTTTTATTCCCAGAGTCCTCTCTACTCCGAAAATCCTGCCTAGCTAATGGCTGTTTAGCTTTTTATTAAACAAATCTGACACATCTTCACAGTGTCCAATCTTCACAGTGTCCAAAAGATTATTCCACAACACTTCCCCCTTTTTGTCTAATAAAAAGAAAAGGGTTTAACTCTAACACAGTAAAGCTATATATATATATATATATATATATATATATATATATATATATATATTATCAGGTAAGATTTATCTGGGGTCAGAGAACAGAACAGTCATAGTATTAAACATAGAGATCAGGCAGTGGTAACACACACCTTTAATTCTAGTATTCCAGAGGCAGAGATCCATCTGGATCTCTATGAGTTCAAACCCACACTGGAAACAGCCAGGCATGGTGACTCATGCTTTTAATCCCAGGAAGTGATGGCAGAAATCAGAAAGGTATATAAGGCGTGATGACCAGGAACTAGAGCTGGTTAAGCTTTTAGGCTTTTGAGCAACAAACAGTTCAGCTGAGATTCATTGTGGATGAGGACTCAGAGGCTTCCATTATGAGGAAACAGGATCAGATGAGGAACTGGCAAGGTGAGGTGGCTGTGGCTTGTTCTGCTTCTCTGATCTTCCATCATTCACCCCAATAACTGGCATCAGGTTTGTTTTTATTAATAATATCTTCTAAGATTTGTGGTACAGATCTGGGCATCTATGCTATGGAAACTATTGCTAATACTTTCTCATCATAAACACTTCATTGCAGCTCTGGTATTGGGTATTAGTGCTTTAATTTCTATCATTGGAACTGTAACTGACTCTACCATGGCCCTTGTACAACAAGTATATATAGCTGATCATATTAATACATTGTCTAAAAATGTTTCCTGAGGCTAATTAATACTCTCACATTATCTATATCAAGCTGAAAGTTTTGGAAGTTGATATTCTATACATCATTGAGCCAGCTCTAGTGAAATTTTCTCTATATCATGAAAGGATACAACATGGTAGAACTTTGAGAGACATACCATAGGAACACAGGATGCTAGGACGAGGAGTAAGGGACAGATAGAAAACTTCCACCATGCCCCAGCTTTCATAAGTTCCTACTACCTCTTCATATTTTCTCATGGGGGACAGAAGGTCCATAGTCAATGCAAAAACCTTGACAGATGCACTCAAACTCTATTCAAACCACAGTGGTCACACTTGTATATGCCAGCCTTGTGTTTGCTCTAAACTTCTTAAGATTTTGAAAATTTCCCATGGGTTTCGCTACTATTATCATTAACATGAACCATTGGGGAATGTAGATACAATTATTGATGTCAATAATACCATTTTAGTTAATATCATGGCATTTAACTCCCCAACATACTTAATTAGTTAGTAAATCTCACTTCCTGTGACTCTTTCAATTTATTTATGACCCATTAAGTTGTTTAGAGTTTTATAATTTATTTGCATAATGTGGTAACACCATTGTCACTAGTAAAAGTAGATGACAGTTTAAAGTCTTGAATATATATCTTAATAGAAACTCTTGGCCACGTCATCTCCTGTTGTTCATCTTATAAGATGTCAATTTTACTACTGTTACCATTTGTGGTCTGGATTATTTTGCCATTATTAAACTTCCTGAAGCCAAGGAAATTTTTTTCAATCAGTTCTGTATATTCTGTAGCACAAATCTGATAAAAAATACTTTCAATTTTCTTAAATTTTATTAAAGCTTCCTGAGTGCCAGTACATGAAATTCAGTGGTGTTATATGATGTTGATCATCTTTCTATCACTGTAACAAGGTCCTCATGGAAGTCCTTTTAAGGCAGAAATTGTTATTTTTAGCTTGCTATTGCAGAGGTATTAACTCATTAACAAATGACAATATTGCTTTGGGTATGAAGTGAGACAGAATAGAAATGCAGGGACATGTATGGCAGAGAAGGAGGCTGCTCAAGTTATATACTCAAGATGAAAATAGAGAAAAGAATATGTCAGAAGGCAGACAAAGTCTCAAGGACATGCTCCTAGGACCAACTTGTTTTAACTAGGTTTGACCTCCTAAGATTTTGTCATCTCCCAATGGCCCACCAAATTATGAAACCACTGATGGACTGGTCTATTGGAGGTCAGCAACCTAATGGTTCGGTGATTTCTCAAAAGAGCATCAGCTTGTTAGCATTAACACATGGCCTGTTGTGGGGTGAGGTATTTAGATTCAAATAATAACATAAGGAATGAGTCATATTTTTTCTAACATTTAAATTAAAAACAATATATTTTCATCATAAATACTAGCTAAAAACCCTTCAAAACAACAAAACGAATCTCTTTGTCTACCATGAAGTCACAGACTCTTCTGTCTTACATTATAGCTGTTGCAGATGTCACAAAATTATTTTATACTTACTACTTTTATAAAACTCAAGTTATTAGATATTCTGTTTTTAAAATTTAATGCTTAATGAAATATATAGATATGTATATATCATAATTTAAAATGTATTTTACTGGTGAGTGTAATGGCACATGCCTTTAGTCCCAGGACTAGAGAGCAGAGGCAGGAGAATCTCTATGAGATTGAAGCCCATCTGTTCTACATATTTAGTTCCAGTGGGCTCATGGCTACACATAGACTGTCTCAAGAAACCCAACCCCCCAAAAATATATGTATGTTTTACTAACTATACTAAGTAAACTTGAATTATCTTTTTCAATCCTTTTTATTTTTATATATTATCCTAATAGAAGATGACAGGATTGACTAGAGATTTATGGCACAGCAAAGGTTAATCATTTTGTTAAATGTTGGTTTTTAATCCTTTGCTTTGCTCTCTTCCCTCCTTGACAGTCTGCCCTTGAACTTCTTAATGTACTTAGGAATGTCAAAGTCTGAGAGGCAATGTGTTAATTGAAGCTGTGTCTTTCAGCTATTAGTCTACTGCCTGTTCTTTCTTAAGCCTTCATCTCCTTAAAGGGTCTTATTTTTTAATATATCAGTGGCACATTTATGTAAGTCAAAAAAGCCATAGCGTGGCCCTCAAATATTAGCAGACCCTGAGGGGAAATACTAAGGAACCAGCAAGCCACACCATTCAGCTCTCTCAGTTAGAACCTACTTAAGAACTGCTCTTGTTTGAGTCTGTTTCACAGTTCTATACTTTGAAAGAATAGCTTTATGTCCCTCCATCAAACAAACCTTGTCCTTCTGTCATGCCAATACAACCTCCACTCCTGATTTTTAGGGCAGCTATAGTCTTTCTTATGTCTTATGATTTTAGGAAGACGTAAAATCCAGAGAAACAGTCAATCCTTTTAGCAGGAAATAAGCATTTTCCCCTGCTATCCTATGCTGGCAAAGATTAAGCTGACAGCCCAGTGAGATTTAGTTTGTTAGAAGGAGTGTGCCTTGTGAACACAGAGACTTGCAGTCCATCCCAACATATCTCATTCTTGGGAACATTCAGGCATGCAATTTCATGACTATCCTTGTTATGATTAACATTTGTCTACTATGTACTTAAGTATCTCCCATACTGTTTTCCCCTCCATGACATCTTTGAATTTACGTTGGTCTGGATTCTTCAGAGAAATGAAACCAATTCAAGCAGTTGCACTTCCTCTACTCCTTACATTAGAAATCTAGAAAAGCTAGAATTTATAAGCAGGAGACAATTGCTATAACAGGGCAGAGATAAACCACACACAGAGAGTAAGCCCTATCTCAGTGAGTTCTATTCTTGTCTTCAGTAGAGTAGGACAACCCACACAAAGGAAGGTGAGAAATCTTTACTCAATTAGTTGATCCATTGATAATCTCATCCAAAAACACTTTCAGAGTTACATCCAATTTAATTTTACCCAAATATTTTGAAAGCTAAGACAACATATAAATGTATTTGTTCCATCCTTAAAGACCATTATATATTCTTCAGGCGATGTTCACTGTCAGAAATTATTTCTAACTTCTAGTGCTCTAGTTGTTTGTTCTTCTGCAGAATGTTTATAATTAAAAGTATAGACTATAAAAAAAGTGGAGGAGTCATGTAAAAAAAGGAACACATTCTAGGAGATTAATTCTAAGTGAATGGGGGATAGTGAGGTTGGTGCGTGACTACAATCTGGTTGGGACAAAATTGCCATCAAACATGAAGAACCTCCAAGGAAGAGGGTAGGATAGGAAGCAACCTGTTCCCCAATGGGAAGAAATTTGCATCTATCTATCTTTTGATGCCCCCCTCCCCTTCCCCCCAGCACAGCCCCCATTCCCACCTCCTCCAGTGCAAAGCCTCCCCTGAGGACTGAGATCGACCTGATAGATTCAGTCCAGGCAGGTCCAGTCCCCTCCTCCCAGATTGAGCCAAGCGTCCCTGCATAAGTCCCAGCTATCTCATGCAGCGAGCCCAGGACCTGGTACCACTGCCTAGATGCCTCCCAAACAGATCAAGCCAATCAACTGTCTCACCTATTCAGAGGACCTGATCCAGTTGGGGGCCCCTCAGCCTTTGGTTCATAGTTCATGTGTTTCCATTCATTTGTCTATTTGTCCCTGTGCTTTATCCAATTTTGGTCTCAACAATTCTCACTCATATAAACCCTCCTCTTTCTCGCTAATTAGACTCCCAGCACTCCACCCGGGGGCCTAGCTGTGGATGTCTGCATCCAGATTCCTCAGTACTAGTATCATCTTGATGGCTTTCTCAAGGGATATTCTAAAAAAACATCTCATTTCATATTATTTTTAGAGTCTCCATTGAGAAGTTAGGTATCACTCGAATGGATCTGCCTTTATATGCTTCTTGGTCTTTTTGCCTTGTAGCTTTAATAGTCTTTCTTTGTTCTGTACATTTATCGTTTTGATTATTATGTGTTATGGAGAATTTCTTTCCTGGTCCTGGTCCTGTCTATTGTTATATTGTATGCTCCTTGTACCTTGATAGACATCTCCTTTTGGATAGGGATGTTTTTTTTCTATAATTTTTGTACATATTTTCTGTCTTTGATCTGGGTTTCTTCTTCCTCTATCCCTTTTATTTGTAGCTTTGGTCTTTTCAGAGTATCCCAGATTTCCTGGATGTTTTGTGCCTGGAGTTTTTGAGACTTAACATTTTCTTTGCCTGAGGTATCTGCTTCTGGTTTCTTCTACCTTGTCTTCAATGCCTGATATCTTCTCTGATATGTTTGTATTCTGTTGGTCAGGTTTCCCTCTGAGGCTTTTGTTTGACTCCCTAAATTTTTCACGTCCAGTTTGATTTCAGTTGGGTTTTGTTTAGTGATTCTATTTCTTTCATAAATTCTATTTTCATTTCTTGAATTGTTTTAATTATCATTCCACTGTGTTTTCACTGGCTTCATTAAGGGACGTATTCATTCCTCTTTAAGGCCCTTGAACACATTTATAATAGCTGTTTCTAAGGCTTTGTCTTATGCTTCAGGTATATTGTATATTTCTTGGGGTCTACTTTAGTAGTAAGGTTATTGGGTTATGTTGGAGGCATATTGTCTTTACTGTTAATGTTTGTGTTTTTGTCATGGTGTGAAGGCACCTGGGTTTTGCCTAGTGGAGATGATTCTAGGTGTTGATATCTTGTGTTTGTTGGACATGTGTTCTGTTCCTTATCTTCTGTTGCCTTCTCTGGATCTTAGGAAAGTGTGGTGACTATGGATTCCCTGATAGTGAGTGCATGTGCATGTCAATGGATAATGGAGAACAATGGAGGTGGGCTAGGAGAAATGGCTAAGGGGGCTTCAGGAAAGAGTTAAGGGGATCCTGTTGACACCTATATGTGGTATCCACAGGGAGTTGTAGGTGTGGTGGGAAGAGGTGATCCTGCAGTTAGGTTGCAATAAAAAAAATAATTATCTGGGATGACAGGGATGAAAGGAATAGGTATATCCTGGGTCTGAACCTAGACTTGAGATCTCCAGTGAATGAAGTTGAGGAGGGACTACTGTAAACAGGTTGTTACTGGGCTGAGAGTAAGAACTACCTTGCCAACCTGAGTCCCATTTCAGTGTGGACACTGGTGGTCCCATAGAAAGAGAGTGTGTGGATGGGAATAGGGGGAATGGCTGGATCCTCTAAGAGGTTCACTGAAGTCCACAGTGAGGCAGGATAGGTTGGTACAAGAAGTTGGGTACATGGCTATGAATGAAATTGGAGAGATTGTGTAAGACGACAGGAAGGAAAGAATAAATTGCCTACCTGAGTCCAAGTCCATTGAGGCTACTGTGGATCCAGATACACTAATGAGTCAATTAGAAATTGAATAGATTTTTATTAAAGATTCATTTACTCATTTTTATTTTATGTACATTAGTGTTTTGTATGCTGCATGCATGTCTATGCACCATGTGTTTACTTGAAGAGAGCATTGGATCTTTTGGAACAGTGTTACAAATGTTTGTTAACCCCTAAGCAAGTTCTAAGACCCAAACCAGGGGCCTCTAAGAGCAGCAAGTGCTCTTAATGGCTAAGCTGCCACTCTCTCACCGTGAATATATATTTTGAGAGAATTATTAGTATGTCATATATTACTTTACCTGGCCCACTATAAGTAGAAAGGCCAAGGGTCTGATGGGATTATTTTAATGGCATTACTCCAAGGGTAATACATGTGACTTCTGAAATATGGGAGCATGACATGCAGAGAGGACCGTTTCCAAACTGCTAGAGAGCTACAGCAAAAGAACCTGCTAAAGGTGATGACAGTGGTATGGCTACAATCAAAGCAAGGACAGTAACTGAAATAACAATGAACCTGTGGTTTAAAGACAGTCACAGTTCATCTGAAAATGAGAGGGAGATGGAGGACATCGCCTGGAGAGGAGCTTCTGCCCCAGTCCAGGAGAGTGTGAAGGATAGACATGGAACAGCTAAGGAGTAACAGGGTGTTTAAAATATGACACAACCACTTATAAAGTCTCACCAACATGACTGCCCTAACCTGAGCTGAACAAGGACAACACCAATGGACATGTCAAGGTGGATAGGGAAAAGCACATGGCTTAGTTAGGGTTTCTATTGCTACAGTGAAACAACATGACCAAGGAGCAAGTTGGGGAGGAAAGGATTTATTCATCTTACACGTCCATATTACTGTTCATCATCGAAGGAAGTCAGGGCAGGAACTCAAATAGGGCAGGACCTGGAGGCAGGAGCTTATGCAGAGGCCATGGAGAAGTGATGCTTAATGGTTTACTTCCCATGACTTGCTCAGTGTATTTTCTTATAGAACCCAAGACCACCAGCCAAGGGATGGCACCACACACAATGAGCCAGAGTCTCCCCCATGAATCACTAATTAAGAAAATGCCTTGCAGCTGGATTTTGTGGAGGAATTTTCTCAATTGATGTGCCCTTCTTTTAGATAACTTTAGCATGTGTCAAGTTGACATAAGAATAGCCAGCATAGCAAACAAGACCTCAAACCTATGCAAGGAATTATAGGAACTGAGGAAAGATAGTCCATCCCAGGAAAGAAATCACTAGTTGGTCATTCAGTGCCAAATGGTCAGACTTGAACGCATACATATAAGTAATATTACATTGATTGAACAAGTTATATGTAGGAATATATATATATATGTATATATATATATATATGTATATATGTGTATATGTATATGTGTATTCATATATGTGTGTATATATACATATATATTCATAACAATCTTGCTATTATTGCAGTAGAGGTTCATTTTGCCTTGCAGATCAATATTGTAGCATGGGCCCATCACTGGATAAAACCATTGACATATTTTTCTGAACAGTAGCCTTAACAGCACTTCTAGCACAGGAAAGGATCCAGGCGGATAGAAGTGTCTGGGTTGGCTGGAAATTGTACTGCATCCAATGTGTGTGATGTCTTCATGAATGGAGTCTTTCCATCTATTAATAATTATTTATTTATTAATTTGGTCAAGGTATGGTCTAACATTTATAAGATTAATGGTAGCTCATACTTTGAAATAGATTATAGTAATCTACACCATGATATTAACATATAATTATACTATGATACTATACTGTAATATGTTATTAACATTGAAGAATCACTTACAAGACATTCATGCATTTCCATGTAACCATTCTGGGTTGGAACAATTTTCCTTGTTGCTCTTAACTCAGCATCACTGAGTATGTGACCACTGAGTATTTAGAAGTGGCCAGGCATTTTGTGGGGCATGGGAAACATAGGTGAGCACCCATATAATGCTCTTCTGTATGGTAAGGTAGACTGTGATGAGATTCATTAGTGAAAAAAATCTCAAATTGATGTGAACTCAAGACTTCCACAGATTGCAAAGAATTATTTTCTGTAGCTGAAAATGAAGCTTTGACCTAAGCAAGAAGACCATTTGGCGGTAGGTACAAGTAGAGAAACAGTAGTTGCTCTGAGAAACTGTAGATGGATTTCCTAGGGAGACAGAGAGAGATCAGTATGTGAAACGCTGGCATGGATGGTAGATTCGTGTCCTAGTTGCTTTTCTATCACTGTGATAAAACATCCCAACAAAGGGAACTTCCAAAGAAATAATTTAATGTGGTTTAAAGTTTTAGAGGGTTATTGTCCATGATGGCCAGAAAAATGGAACACATTTTGATTCTCAAGCAGGAGGCAGAGAGAGCTCAGAGGACATAAGTCTTTTGAGACCTCAAATCCTTCCCCCACCTCCTCTAGCAAGGCCACCCCTCCTAATCCTTCTCAATAGTTCTGCCAAGTGGGGACTAAATATTCAAATATATGAGCCTATGGGCGCCATTATCATTCAAGTAGCAATGCATTAAAAGAATGGCTTAAGAATGGCTAGAATGGTAGGTCTAAAGAACAATGATATCGGAGTAGTAAATTTGGATCATATATTACAGGATTTCATTGACTCTGTTAATGAAAATTTTTTTTTGATGTTATATTTGAGCTATAAGACAAACCGGAGACCTTATGTAGAAAAACATATATCCTGATATAGAGTACACTGAAAAGATATAACTAGGCATAAATTCGTGAAATGTCCAATTGTCACTTAAAAGTAGATCAGACAATGACAAGGCCTTTAATTTAATTAAAGGCCTTTAATTTGATATCATGGAGAATGAGACTGAAAAGATTACAGATTACTTGGATGGCTCGGGGGAAAACAAGCATCATCATAATATGGCTCGGTGGAAGACAGGGTAAACAGTTCTATCAGGAAGGCAGAAGGCCCTCCTGGAGAATGCTGTTAAAAGCATACAATTAGTTAAGCAATACATTTTCTCAGATGTGTTAATCTACATTAATTAAATTTAATTTCCTCTGGTAATCATCATGACCAAATGAAGTTTAAAGAAAATGGGGTTTATTTTGGCATAACTTTCCAGAAGTTTGAGTTCATCATGGAACAGGAGACAGCATCTGGAATAGGAAACAAAGAGATCACATTTCATCCACACACAGGAAAACTAGGGAAACAGAGAGAAAGAGAGAGAGGAGGGGAGGGAGAGGAGAGAGAGAGAGAGAGAGAGAGAGAGGAGAGAGGAGGGAGGGAGGGAGGGAGGGAGGGAGGGAGGGAGAGAGAGAGAGAGAGAGAGAGAGAGAGAGAGAGAGAGAGAGAGAGAGAGAGAGAGAGAGAGAGAGAACTGACAGGGGGTTGAAGGGTAGCTAAACTCCTGAAACATCATGCCTTCCATGTACTGTCACATGAAGGAAGACACAGCATCCCTACACTAGTGCTATGATACAGCTTCCAGGGTACCATATTCGAAGCATCTAAGAATGAGCCCTACCTAGACTTATGCCTACTGATATCATAATCTTAAACTACTAGTCTCCAGTGTAAACTATGAATTTATAATCTCTGTAAACTACTAAGTTTTGATATACTGTTAGAGTAGCATAAATGGATAAAAGGAATTGTATCATGTGACTAAAAATTCAAGAGAAATAAGAAAGTAGTTTCCTCATAACATTCAAACTGAGTTTGACTCTTTATCTTGCTTTTGCCCTTTCTTTAATATTTGGCCCAGCATTTTGATTTGATGGCCAGGTTGAGAAACTTCACACTTAACAATGTTTAGAATAAGCATACTTATAAGTTGAATGTTAAATGTTCTGAATTTGAAAATCTGGAATACTTAGAACTTTTTGTAGTAGTTTTTAAATGAATTGAGATAATCAGTGGAGGATGTGAGCATTAACCCTTCCAAACCTCAGCTTCTGTAATATGAGGAATGGTTGAAAGTTGCGGTACTTTGAAAATCTTGATAGCAAGCTCATATAACAATGTATCCTTCCTTTCCTTTTTGACTTTACAATGATTTGGAAACACAGACATTTCCTTTCTAAAGGACCAAGAAAGGGAAATGCAGAAATCAATTTCACAGTTGTTGCTCTACTTGTTATGATTTGAGACTGGGGCTATGTTGTGTAGGCTGACCTTGAAAAAACTTTGTAGAAGAGGATGATGTTGAACCCCTGATCTGCCTGCCTCTACCTCCCAAATGCTAGGGTGACAGGCATGTATCACGTGGCTGGCCTGTGTTGTTTTGGAATATTTGGCAAAGTTACAGTCCAAACAACAAGAAGACAATTCTGTGAATGTCAGCTTCTATTTTTACCTGATGTTAGAATTACATGGATTTGGGCAGCTGTTCCCTACAGCTTGGCAAGAATCAGATCATCCAGAGCTGCGACACTGAGTCAGAATTCTCCTGAAATAGTGCAGAAAGCACTTGGCTAGAGAAAGGCTGTTTGTCTCCTCAGTAGTTGACCTTTGGAATCCTTGTACAAATTTGGTTCCAACTATTCAGAAATAAAGCATTCATCCCAATAATAATCTTAAGTGAGGGATACACTACATCCTTGTAGCTTTGAGAGATGAAATGTGTGACTGGATGTAATAGTGTTTCATAAGCTGGGCTAGTGTGGAAAAATACTGCCTTCATATATCCTTTACAAATACACTGAGAAGATTGCTTTTTCAACTTTGTGTGTCTAATACATGTGCTATTTGAGGGTGTGTGAAGAAGATCAAAGCACATTAGTGCCCTGGAAATCAACCTCATTCATTTAAGTTTCAATTTAAATGTTCTGTTTTTATCTTTGCCATTAATATATACAATTTAATACAGTGTTTTAGTGAGAACTTTTTGTTTGTTTGTTTGTTTTTGAGTCTGTTCTGGTTCTGAGATTCACAGACCAGACTCCTTAAATCTGCAGATTATCTGAGTGTTTTTAGCTATGTTTCTTTTCTTTTTTAATTAACTGAGAGAACATCTTTATGGGTACCTGTAAGTAATAGATACTGAAAAGAGACAGTCCCCATAGTCATTTAGTTCAACACTTGCTAGCTATAACATTTAGAGCATGTTCACACTCTTCGCCATGCTCCTTGTGGCACAATTATCTCTGTTCATTACAGTGCCTGTGAGCTTTTCTAATACAAATATAATCAAATAATTCTTTTCTTTTTTTTTAAATGGGACATTTATCTGTCATTCTACAGTCCCAAATTCCAAACTTTTTAGGATATAATATTAAAATCTTCCTTTATCTTCTATCCTTCTACTTTGTTCCAACATCCTATAATGCATATGTTATCTTCTAAAGCATAAATAATGTAGTTCATCATTAGAATTTCCCAATATGTCAAAAAATTTTCTTTACCTGTACTTTGTGGGAATTTTAAAAATGCAACCATTTGGGACCAGAGTCTAGTTATTTCTGCACCCAGCTCTCCATGTGCCTAGACAACACTGTTGGTGGCAACCAGCAGCTAGTAGAGGCAGGAACCCAAAGGATAATGCATTTTTTGGAAAGACCCACTTTCCAAAATGCTCTGTAAACCTAAAATCCCATAAAGCCACTGCGGTGTCACACATAAAGAGGTCAAGGCACTGTGCTATTCATCTGCTCTCTCCACAGACTTGTATGCAGATCCAGTTTCAATGATGGTATTGATTGGAGATCTGACAGGAGAAAACTGATGCTCGTTTAAGACACTGAAAGATTCTGTGTTTAATGACAGTAATGAAAGGAAAATTCCCCTTCTCACAGTCAGTAAGACTGTTTAGTGTTGTTGTTAAAGATGTCTGTGATCTTGTAACTGCCCCCAAAACCTGCTGACAAAGCTGTTCTGTAAATTAGACATGTGCCTTTGGTTCATGGTATAAATCTCAAGAAAACTCAAAGATGATGGAAAGAGATTCAGAAAAAATCCACAGAAGAAAGAAAGAAAGATTATCAATACAAAAATCCACTATTGTACAATGTACAGACAATGAAGAAACTTTGGAACACTAGGTTCTAAACGGGATGTCTCCATCAAACCTTTTTCCCTCAAGGTAGAAGGAGGTAGAAATATTTTAAGTTCCAGAGCGGATGGAGGACACCAAGGAAACACAGTCCTCTATGAACTCACAGATACTGTGCCAGCATGCCAAGGTTTTACCAAGTCTAAGCCAGATGGGTTCCCCGCACTGAGAAGGGTAGTGGACACAAGCTACCATCCCTAAATCAGAAGCTATTTCCAACTAACAATCCCTTGTGAAGGACAAAATAGTTTATTCAAAAAAATCTCACTGAGCAATCAAACCACACCTAAGGGTAGGCCCCATGCCCAGCATTCAATAGCCTACTCAGAACAAACTCAATGGTATTTTTAATGATTTTTTTAATCTCATAATGCTTTGTCTGGGCATATTTTACCAAATTCTCATATTATAGTTTGCGATTTTGTACTTTTATAGGTTTTCTGTGACTCTGTCTCTCTATGTGTATGTGCTTCTCCTCCTTTCTGTTTTTGTTTATTTGTCTGTTTGTTCCTAAGGAGAGAAAGCAGTGTGGAGTTGAGTGGATAGGGGTGTGGAGAGCATCTTCGAAGAGGTAAGGGAAGGGAAACTCTGATCAGAACACGTTGTACAGAAAAAAAACTCATTTTTAATTAAAACAAAAACATTATCTCAAGAAAAATTACTATTGAAGTTCCTTCTGGGGAGCCAGTGTTTTGACAGGGAGATCTTATATTTAGCAAGACCAATGGGAACTGCATGTAGTATCCAAGGATGCATTTTGGGCAAACTATTTTCTAAAATGAACACTCTCCAGGCTATGCATGAAAAAGAAACTGCAGCTGGTTGTGTGCAGTCTGGGGTCTGCTTGGGCAGAGCTCGGAATCTGGGAAGTGGTGCCAGACTGCTCTCAGGAGGGCTGGCCCCAGTGACCTTTCCAGCCTGGGTGTCTGAACCAGAGGTTGGTCAGGAATCTAGGGATTAGAATAGCTTAGAGGAAAGATCAGAATGACTTCTCCCATATGAGCCACTGTATCCTGCCCCCCCCTTTTTTTTTTTAACAATCTTGCCATAGAGACAACAGTTCCTTGAAGGCCAAACCCAAAAATATTAGCTTGGGGTCACACAGAAGCAAGTGCCTGGAGGAACCAGGCCTCCAGCAACTCCATGTTTCCAGGTCCCTGCTGTCCAGGGTTGCCTGTGAGACAGTCAGAACAATCAAGCAAAACCTTGAAAGAAGATTGTTGTCAGGATCACTCCAAATAGTCATTTCAGAGATTTTATTGTTTTGCTGAAGGGAGCCTATCACTGTGCTGTGACATTTCTAACTACTGTTTATCACCATATAATTCCTGTTTGAAATCATGTGTCTTTTACTTTTTGTTACCAAACAAGTCCTCCATCTACCTCAGTGAGAATTTTCCTAATTAGAGCAGGCATGGAAGGAAAAGAACAAATCAATATTCATTACATAACTAGATTAACACAATGAAAGCAGCTTATCTGTTTTTATTATATTTTCCATATCAATTAAAACATGTTCTGTTTCCTCCATTATGACACAGGGACATGGGTTTCAGTTTTATGCAAAAATCTTTTTCTGATTATTTTAATAGAGAAGAGAAAGGAGTAAGTTAAGGCACATCCCTATCTTCTCATTTTCATTCAAAACTGTGTTTTATGGGTGGCCTGACTTCTGGCATCCTGATCTTGGACTAGTTCTATGTTTGATTCTGATTGATATTCATAGGAACTTATCGCTCTGATAAGATCATATTGTTGGTCTTGGACAGGGTGATTGTTTAGGTGCACATCATTGAAGATGGGTTGAAAAATACCTGGTAAATCTTACCTCATAAATAATCCTGTCAACTCAATGACAGCAGTGATTATGCTGGGACAGTTATTTCTAAAGTTATCTTCTTCCTCCAACACTGGAACAAATTATCATAATCATTATTGTTTAAATTGATAAAAATAAGACATGGAGATTTGAAAGAGAAGTTTGGTCTATTTTGGGGTAGGTAAACAGGTATGGATACAGACAGAAGGAGCCATTGGAAGAGTGAGTGTCCCTGGGACTTTGCAATATCTTAAATAGAATTTAAGCAGCAAAGGTCTATACATCACCTGTTAGAGTGCTTGTCTACTATTCATGCATGTCTTGGCTCAACACCCAGAATCATATAACCAGATGTGGTGGGGCAAGTCAAAATCCCAACATTTGGGAGTTGGAGATAGGAAGTTGAAAAAAAAAATCATCCACTGATTGTATGGCAAGCGCAAGGTCAGCCTGACCTGTGACCCTGTCTTAATAAAAAAAATAAAAATAAAACCCAGTATGGATAGCAAGTCTTTTCATGTCATACTTCAAATAGGGTTGCTGTATTCCAGAATACCTGTTTCTTAAGATTTGTAAAGAATGGCATAAAAACTTGGAAGGAGGGTCTGAGAAGGTACTTCAGTTGATGAAGTGCTTCTCTTCAAAGGCTGGAAGTTCCACAGATCTGTAGATATAAACACCAATATTTAGAAAGTGCTTTAACAACATGACCATTTAGAAAAACAACATAGATAGGTTCTTTCCTAGAGCCCAGGACTTTCATAGCTGTGCATTTTGACTATTTCTATAGTACTAGGCCTGAATTTCATCCTACAGAGCAGACCTCAGAGCCAATCAAGAAACCAACCGCTTACCTCTATGAACGGTCTTGCCACTATTATTCTAGTGGGTATATCTTATCTGGAAGGCCAATATTATAGCATGCCTCGTCCAGCACTAGGTAAATCCATCAATGTCTTTCTTTCTCATCAGCCTGCATACCACCTCCCAGCACTATGAAAGCTAGCCATCAGCAAGTGTTCCCTGGTCAAAGACTGATTCTCTAAATCTTTCAACCAAAGTGTGTGTGGTATCTTCAACAATATAGTCTTAAGATCTAAGTAAATTGTAATGACTTTTATTGATTGGGATGCTTCTGGGCATCTCTAACCAAATAATTCCTAGTGGATGACAAAATTCCTTAGTGCTTGGCACTAAGGTTTTCATCTAATACTCCACATCTTCTGGAAGCAGCACTGTTTACTAATGTCTTCTAACCGAAAAAAAGTCTAGAATCAGATCAATAAAATAAATAATTCTGATGTTAGTTTTTGGAAGTTCAAATAGAATTCTGCAATCATCTTGGTTTAAGATTTTATGCTGCATGTTTTAAGGAATTCATCCATTTCTTTTAGCTTCCTCAGTTTAGCATGATAGAGGTTTGCAAAGTGTATCTTTCTGATTTTCCTGAGCATCATTAGTATCTGTTTATCATCTCCCTTTTATTTCTAACTTTATTAATTTGGGTTTACTCTGTGGTGATATTTTATTTGTGCACTAACGAATAAAGCTTGCCTGGAGATCAGAGGAAAAAGCCAGCCACTATATTAAACATGGAGGCCAGGCCAGTGGCAGCACATACCTTAAATTCCAGAATTCAGGAGGCAGAGATTCATCTGAGTTCAAGACCACACTAGGAACAGAGCCATGCATGGTGGCACAGGCCTTTAATCCCAGCATTAGTTAACCATAGATGTCTGGAGGTCTGTACAGACAGACAGGAAGTGATAGAGCTGGGTGGAAAGAAGAAATGATGTATTCCTTTGATCTCTCACTTTTTCTACCAATATTTGACTTTCATTAATAAGACCTTTAGCAACTTGTGTTACATTTCTCTTTCTTTTGGATAGTTTTGCTGTTTACCAAAGTATTTCAAAGAGGCAGCTCTTTGTTTCTTTGATTCTCAGTATTGTTTCGTTTCTTTGTTGTTGTTGTTATTGTTGTTTCCCTTCTTGTTAATTTCACACCTGATCTAATTATCTCTTCCCAGCTACTATTTTGAGATTGGTTTGTTCTTTTTCAAAGGCCTTAAGTTGCATTATTACATTATTAATTTTAGAACACTCAATTTTGTACGTTTTTTTTTATGTAGGTACTTATTATTATAAAATTTCCTCCTTGCATTTCCTTCTTTGTGGCTGATAGATTTTAGTGTGTGTGTGTGTGTGTGTGTGTGTGTGTGTGTGTGTGTGTGTGTGTGCATTATTCCTCACTTCTAGGAATTCCGTGTTTCCTTAATGATGCCTTTCTTGACACAAATGCTCTTGAGTCTCCATAAGCCTGTGCATTTTCTGTAGTTTTTATTGCTGTTGCTTTACTCCATTGTGGTGAGATAATAGTCAAGATGCTTTTTTGATTTTCCTATGTTTGTTGAGATGTGCATGTATCCTAAATTTTTAATAAATTTCCATGGGCTACTGAGGAAGAATGTGTATTTTAGTGCTTAAGTAGAAAGTGCTGTAGGTATCTGATAAAAGCATTTGACTTATGATATCATTTTACGCTCATGTTCCTCTTTTTGGGTTTTGTCTGGATGACCTGTCTATTCTTAAGACTAGGCTACTGAAGTCAACTAGTCTCAGTGTGTTAGGGTTAATTTGTGATTTTTAAAACCACTTCTATATGTATTTTGAAAATGTGTGTGCATGTATTTGTTGTATATATATTCAGAATTGTAATTTCGCTTTTTCAGTGGTTCCTTTAATGAGTATGGGTGATCTTCCTTTTCTATTCTGACTAGTTTTATTTTGAATTTTATTTTGTCATGTACTAAAATAGCTATACTGGTTCATTTCTTGGCTCCATTTGCTTGGAATAGCTTTTTTTTCCCCATCATTTTATCCTAAAGATGGTATCTACAGTCAATGGTGAGGTGTGTATCTTGAAGACAACAAAAATGATAGTATTTTCAAAATATTATTTGCTGGTCTGTGTCTTTTCACTGGGGCATTGAAACTATTGATAAAGAGTTATTATTAGCATATGTATTAATTCCTGTCATTTTGTGTTTTCTTAGATCTCTTTTAATTCATTTTCCTGTCATTATTTATTCATTCTCTGAGACCTCTTTTCTATATTTATCATTCTCTTTAGATTGGGGTATTACTTATATTATCTTCTATACAGTTTGCTCAGTAGTCATAAATCCCTTTAATTTATTTTGGAAATATTTTTATTTCTCCTTTAATTATTACTTGATAGTTTTTCTGATATAATAGTCTGAATTTGAAATACATATTTCCAGTAACTCTGGCTGTAAAAACTTTGTTGAATAACCAGGAATTACTCTGGGCATGCCTTTGGAAGTAAAGGACTGGATCTTTCTTGTAGATTTTAGTATCCTTTCCTTAGTCTGTCTTTTCAATATTTAACTATAGTCCATCCTAGGAAGTTTCTTTTCTAGTTCTATCTGTTGTTGTCTCATACCTGAATGGTCATATATATTGTTTTTGTATAGAACATTTTCTGCTATAAATTTATTTAAAATATTTTCTATTCCTTTGGTATGGTGTTTGCCTTCTTCTATGCCCATAATCCAAAGACTATGGTCTCTGCATTTTGTCCCAGAGCTTTCTCATGTTCCAATTGTATTTTAAAAGTTTTATGATTGACTTTAATGAATTATCTCTTCCTCTACTTTGTCTTCCGGCCCTGATACTGTGCTTGGTACATGGTCCATTCTACTGGTAAACCTTTCCATTGAGGTTTTTATTTGATTTAGTGACTTGTTCATTTCCATCAATATTTCAATTTGGTATTTGTTTATTAATACTATTTCCTTATTGAACTTTATTTTCATATATGGATTGACTTCTGTTTTACAATTAGCTCTTTGTTTTTGTTCTCATGAACTATATTCATGTCTCTTTGAGCTTTCAGATCATAGCTGTAATCTTTCTTTTATTAATTCATTGTCTGAAAGTTAAAGTATTTCATTTATCTCTCTATCTATATATTTATTTGTTTATTCCTTTATTTATTCTTTTCTCATAAACTGCACCCCAACTGCAGCTTCGCCTCCCTCTTTTCCTCTCAATCCCCACTCATGTCTCCTCTCCCACAGATCTACTCCTCCTTTCTTTTCAGAAAAGTGCAGGCCTCCCATGGATATCAACCAAACCAAGCATAACAAGTTACAATAAAACTAAGCACATACCTTCATATTAAGGCTGCATGAAGCAACCCAGTAATTTTTATCCCAAATGAGAAACTGGGGTTGTGGATCAGCTGGTAGCATGTTAACCAGCATACATGAAGTCCAAGGTTTGATCAACATCACTGCATGAAGCTAGGTCTGATGGTACACACTTGTAATCCGAGCATTTTGGAAAGAGAAGCCAAAGGATCAGAATCTCAAGGTCATCTTCTCCTGTACATCTGAACTGTGTGAGACCCTACCTCAATTATACAAAATTTCACGTAAAGAAGCACCTCAATTATACAAAATTTCACGTAAAGAAGCAATTGTATTAATATGACTCTTACTTTTGGTTACACATGAAAGTATTCATGATTTAATTGAATAATTAAAAAAATTTATTTAGGGGTGTGTGTGTGTGTGTGTGTGTGTGTGTGTGTTCACATGCATGCACCACTGGACACATACAAATGTCAGAGGACAAAAACATTCACACAAGGATTGATTTTGTCTATCACGTGGGTCCCTGGGCTGGAACTCAGGTCATAAGGCTGGGTGCAAAGTTGCTTTATCTGCTGAGTCATCTCACCAGTGCAATCATTTGATGTTTGGATTTCTGTCTTTCAATATCTTATTGTGAATTGATTACAATTATTACAGCTCAAATTTCTGCTATGAAAGTGTATCAGTGATGGACTCTATCAGAACTCTTGATTCTTTATTTCCTAAGCAATATCTGATAGCTAAGTGTATCCTGGTAAAGAATGATTAATATTCTTCTACTCCATCTGTTTATCCTCATCTCCACTGTTTGTATGTCTCTTGTTCTGTGCTTCAGAATGTGTCTATATATTGATTTACAGACAACGTTTCTCCATTTGCATATATCTGTCCTTGGTGTCAACTTTGGGTATGCCATTTTCCTATTTACAAATTTGTATATGTGTGTGTATATTTGTATTTATGTGTATTCTTTGTATATCACTAGAGTATAATATATGTAATTTCTGGAAATTCTATTTCCAAGAGCCCTACTGCGTGTTACATAGGTAGATATTTCCTTTGAATTTATTCATCCCCTCCAGGATGGAGAAGGTATGTCCATAGAGTTATCTGGGTGAGAGTGGAGCATCTATGACAGCAATCCTGTTAGGCTAACTTCAGCTATGGGGGGGGGATCCTCCTTGCTATAAAGATGGCTGTGTGCTTTTTGTGATTGCTGGTAGAAAATGCAACCAACGAAGGGGAGGGAGGCAGGAGGGGGAGAACAAGGGAATCCGTGGCTGATATGTATAACTGAATGATATTGTAAAATAAAATAAAAGGAAAAAAAAAGAAGAAAATGCAACCAAGGGAGATTCCAGGCTAGCAAGAGTCCTTTATTTGATAAGGGGAGGCTTGACATTTTTGGTCCATCATGTGAGTACCTACATGGATAAAAGAATCGATTATGACCTCTGAAAATAGTACATATCATATGGGAAAGGACTGTTAAGTAGGTTGTCAAGTAGGTTGTCATATCAATTGCATGGCCTTTACTGGGGTGATAAGACAAAGAACCGAGGCTCAGCTACTTTCCAGAAATAATATGCCCATTCAAAGGAGGAATTACAACAGAAAAAAAGGACATATGGAAGTTATACACACATTTGTCTCTGAATTGGCAGAAAAAGTGGAAAAAAGGAGGATCATATGCAAGTGCTGGCTTGTCATTTCTTACAGCTGGCAGGATACGAAGGAAAGAGAGTGCAAATTATCTCTCTGCTAATAAGCCCTTCTTTCCTGGAACCCAAAGACCTGGACTCACAGAAAGGATCAGACGGTGAAGAGGACTAAAACAGGGTGAGAGTGGTAGGAGATAACCCCTAGGCTGACATTTTATACAGCCAAAGGAAAAACCTGCAATTCAGGATGAGGTTTCCAGATCTCCTATAGAATGGCTGTGGATTATGGAGGGCTACATGGTGTAGTGTCTTCCGTCTATGCCACCACACTCAATATTGTTGAATGTTTCTTTAGAAGAAACAATAAAGTAAACGATGAGCTCCCTCTGTACATTCTAAGCCCTGTTAACATTTCTGCTTTAGGATCCACTTTACCATCCTAGACAAGTTTAGAATAAGAAATGACAAAGAGATTCTTATTACTATCTGTAAAAAGGTGTCTTTATATAATGTTAAGCCTTGAGTGTCATAAATTTGTAAGATTATGTGGGACAAATAATAAAGATAGAAGTTTAAGTGAAGGCATCTGTGAATAGGATGGCTTATTCCCAAGAGCCATATCACTCTGAGATGAAGACTTCAGTGATGTAGAGGACCCAAGGCCGATAACCATATTTCCATTTCCATTACTGATAGTTGCAGGCAAAACTATGTGGTTAAGTACCTAAGTGCTAGAAACACATCATGCTTTGGTGATAGGGCATGGTACGATACAGTCAGAACCTAAGAGGAAATTCCTTCTCCTTTGTTTGGCAGTCACTGTGCAGGAAGTTATCATATAGGCTGCTTGGGAGAAGCGCTAGCAAAAGTCCCACTTTACTACAGTCCAGAGTACTATACTACCACCACAGTAGGCCACATGTGTCCACTTGTGCAACAGTAACATGAGTCTTATGAGTGCAACACCTTTTATTTTGTTGGACTTAAGGTCTGCTCCACAGAAGGTAACTCACATCCAGTAAACTAAGGCAAAAGCCCTCGGTTAGGAAGGTCATAGGAACCAGTGGAGAAGTGGCTGATAGTGTTTTGTTAAATGTGTAGAAAATACTTGTGTTTATTCAATAGGTTACTACTGTTGCCAGCCTCAGTTATTCATGGAAGGAGGACTTGGTTTTACAGTGGGCCATTTACTACAGATATTCACATCTAGTGGAGATACTGAGCATAAGTTACTGTTGCTGTGGCGTAGCAGCCTAATCAGCCACAGACAGCAGGGCATAAACAGACATCGATAACACCTCTTCTATGACTCAGATAACACAGTGGAAGAAGTAATAGAAATAATGTAAGTGGAAGAAGAATGAGTGAAGCTTTGCTTAGCTATTTCTCTTTATTAAAATATGCCCTCCTGTATAAGGGAGAGAGACTCACAAGATTCAGGCAACAATGAAACATACAAGGACCGTGATCAAATCCAAACTTACAAGGCTCAAAGAGGTCTTGAAAGTTACAAGATTCATGAGTGCACTCTGCAGATTTATGTAAGTAGTAAAAAACTCCTGCTTTCCTAATGTAGTTAGGACCTATACCAATGGAGCAACCTTATTGAAATTTACTGAAAGTTGTGAATGGAAACCCAGGGATGTAGCTTCATCTGTTGCACTCTTGGAAGTGAGATTTTTGTGGATACAGCTATCTTTGAACCACCTATACCCCTGTAGTTCCCCACATATACCCTTGGAAGAAACACCAATAATATCATTGATTTATTATGTTAGGTTCTAGTAGAAAAGATTACTTTGATCTGTTGTCTTGTGTCCTATCTGAAGTGAGTAGATGTTTATTTACCTGGGGACTACGTACCATCTCTAGAAAGGTAAGTATGAGATTTATAAGAAAAGTAGAACAGAAGCCAGGGGAAGCAAGCAAGTAAACAACATTCTTTATTGTTTCTGCTCCAGATCTTGCCTGGAGTCCCTGCTTTGGCTTCCCTCAGTGATGGACTGTAGCATGAATCTTAAAGGTCTTATTAATAAAAACAAACCTGGAGCCAGGTATTGGGGTGAATACTGGAAGATCAGAGAAGCAGAACAAGCCACAGCTTCCTTACCTTGCCAATTCCTCAGGTGATCCTGTTTCCTCAGACTGGATGCCTCCCAGCTGAACTGTGCTGTTCAAAGCCTAAAAGCTTAACCAGCTAGTTCCTGGTTTTCATGCCTTATATACCTTTCTGCTTTCTGCCATCACTTCCTGGGATTAAAGGCTCACTTCATGGGATTAAAGGCGTGAGTCACCATGCATGGCTGTTTCCAGTGTGGCCTTGAACTCACAGAGATCCGATGGATCTCTGCCTCTAAAAGGCTAGGATTAAAGGTGTGAGTGTGTTGCTGGAGAGCTTCTCTCCAGGTCCCACCAAGTCCCGCAGTCCCACAATCTACGTATAAAATAATCACTCAGACACATATATTACCTATAAACTGTATGGCCGTGGCAGGCTTCTTGCTAACAGTTCTTATATCTTAAATTAACCCATTTCTATAAATCTATACCTTGCCACGTGGCTGGTGGCTTACCAGCGTCTTACATGCTGCTTGTCCTAGCAGTGGCTGCAGTGTCTCCCCCCCTTCTTCCTGTTTCCCCAATTCTCCTCTTTCCTTGTCCCGCCTATACTTCCTGTCTGGTCACTGGCCATCAGTGTTTTATTTATATAGAGCGATATCCACCATTTTCTAGCCTCTGTATCTAGTGGCTGTTCTGTTATCTGACCCCAGATAAGTTTATTAGGGTGCACAATATTTTGGGGAACACAATAACACCACAATGGACTGTGACTTATAAGCCTAGTAAATCCTTTCCTCCCATATTTGTTTTAGTCAGTGATTTATCACAACAACAGAAAACAAAGACATAGAGGATAATTGTTAAAATAAAAAAATCTCATCAAAGCATGGGCATGACTGGGAAAAACATGCTGCACACACACGTGTGCATGCACACACACATGCGTGCATGCACACACACACACAGACACACACACTTTGCTTAATGCATCTCTTAAGTTCCTTCTTACTTCTTAGTTTATAGAAGATGAAACTAGAAAATGCAAGTCATTCAGTCAGATGACTTACATGTGGCAAATAATTTGATCCATCCACAAAAGAATATGAATCAATACATACTCGTTTTCTAAAATGAAATAGAGACATTTATATACTTCCATTTTGCATAGTTATGTACTGCAAAATGACAAAGTATTAGTTGTACATATAACTGTACACTTACATACATACCTAGTAATAATATTATATGGTTATATTTAGGAATATCTATTGGCAAACAGTAACAAGTGATGAAAAAAGCTGCCAAGAATTTGAAGGAGAGTAGGAAGAGCTGTATGAGAGGATTTGGAGGGAAGAAAGAGAAGGAAGAAATGTTGTAATTAAAATACAATCTCAAAAATAATACTAAAAGAAAAATCTTAACATTTTAAAAACTCTCCTTAATTAATGTAAACAGAGATGTTCATGTTTTGCTGAATTCTTTAAAAAGAAATTAACTCAAGCAAGGAGACTGTGACATTTTAATATTTCTTAATAGTTTTATTCATGTTTACTTGAAAAAATTATAGCATTTTCTGTGTTCATAAACTCTCTATACTTCACTGTTCTTGCCACAACTTCCTTCTGATATTTCTCCCCAGCAGTGAATAAAAAGATTAAAGAACAGACATCAAAAAAAGTTACAAAACTTTCAACTTTACTTCCTTTTCAACTTACAGATTTTGAAAATCTTTCAGCATGAAATCTTAAAAATACAAGAAAATGCAAGATTATAGCAACAAGGAAGAAATACTGAACCATTTACTCTGTGGAAATAGTAGATTTTAAAAGTTTAATTCTGAATTAATTTCCATAAGGTCTCTATCATGTGTATGTTCCTGGGAGTCAGAGTATTAAGTAAAAGTGAGCTGCATATTACATAATACAAACTTTTCCATTATACTCTGAAAAGAAAAAGAAATGTGATTGTACCACAAGAAAAGGAGACCAACACTTTCCATGGTAATTACACAGGAATGAAGGGTTATCATTCTGGGCCAGAGTCCAGCAGTCTGCACTTCTTAGCCAAAATCACTTCATGAGACAACTCCCAGAGAGCTGCCGACTGTGTCTGCATAAAAGCTTCAAGCTTAACTGTAATCTAGTTTATTCAAGTTAATCAAGACTCCACTATCTGCTTAAACTCATTTCACTTCCCTTTTTTATTGGTAGGTGTCTGTTTGGATAGTGGATGGCTTTTGTAAAACATCTTTTTGTTGTTTATTCATCTCAAGTACAAATACTGAGAGGATTTGGAATCTCCCAGAAGTCACACCTCTAGGCCTGTCTGTGAGAGGTTTAACAGGGGCATGTGGACCCACCGAGAATGTGGGTGGCATAATCCCAAGGACTAGGGGTCCCAGCTAAGCAAGAAGGAAAGAGATCAGGAAGCCAGCTGAACACAAGGTTCTCACTTTTTCTTTCCTGCCTGCAGACACACGTCACAGGCCAGCTTACACACAGCTCCATGCTTTCTTGTAGTGTTGGACTGCATCTTCTCTTAAACCATGAACCAAAATAAATCCTTTTCTCCAGAAGTTGTTTCTTCTCAGGTATTTTGTCACTGTGAAGACCGAAGTCACCTGTTCATGGTGTTTCATGGCCTATGTAACACATGTCTCTGGTTACTTCTATCAAAAATTGTATTGCTCTCACAGGTTTGTTTTTATTGCTTCAAGTCCTTTGCATTCAGCTAGGAAACAATGTACTTTAAGTCTCTATATTATACTAATTGATTTTAATCCTCCCTTAAAAAATTTCTTCCCTGTGTCCCGACCTAGTTTATTTTAGCAAACATACTCTATTTGTCTCTGTGTGTTTGTCTCCTCCATTTCTCTCCTCTCTCTCTCTCTCTCTCTCTCTCTCTCTCTCTCTCTCTCTCTCTTTCTCTTTCTCTCTCTCTCTCTCAATTATGACATAAAATATACAATTATGAGACAAACATATTATGTAATTAACAAGAGGAGTAGAACTGATCACATCTGAAGATGCATGAGGAAATTGCTCCTTCACAGCATAACCCTGTCTGATCCAGGTAAACTATTATTTTTAAGATTAAATGCACTTTTTATTAAATCAAATAAGAAAACAGCTAAGTACTGAATCACTACACTGTAGATCTGCTTAAGATTTATGACTGGGTTAATTGTAATTCAGAATATTACTGGAAGTTAAGACAGAGGACAGAAAACAGAAGCTACATGAACAACAGTCCCTTCTTTTTATTTGTAGTCAAAGGATTTAGATAAAATTAACTTATCTTAGCCCAATTTGCTCTTTGTATATAATGTCTATAATGTAATTTCACAAAAGTATTCCATATGTTTTATTGTAGTGTATGTAACATAAAAAGCAATCAATATTAGCAAAAAGCAAACTAAACTACACAAACAGCTATATTGAAAGATTCTCCAAATTTTAGATTAAAAACATAATTTTAGTACACTGGGAAGATAGCTGTCAGTAAACTGCAAGCATGGGAACCTAAGTTTGATCCCCAAAATCCACTCAGCAAAACAGAGTGTAGTGATACTACACTACAATCCCAGAAATGGGGAGACAGAGAGAGGCAGGTCTCTGGAGATCACTATCCAAATAAATGTACTGGAACATTCTAGATAAGTAAATGATGTTGTCTCTAAAAACAGAGTATAAAGCTCCTGAGAGATGAAACCTGGGGATGTTCCCTGGTCTCCACATGCATATGCATGAATAAATATGTACTTCTCACACAAGAGCACCTACACATATGTTCATACACACACTAAAAATGGTTTTAGAAGTTTCAATCAAATAAGAGAGTGATGTTAACAAGATGTCCTTTTTAAATTTAAGAGTCCAAAGTTATAAACATAGCCTTGTTTTATCACATCTTCTATGCCTGATAACTCAGTTTGAACATCCAGCCAACTTGACACTAAAAGCAAACTCAACATCAGCTGGCCCATTCTCAGTATTCATCCACTAGACTTCTTTAAACACATCTTTGGAATTCCCTATAATTATGGCTTGTGCCATGTCATTTTTCTGTCTTACTTGAGGCTCCACAGAGTAGTTCATTCACATGCATATTCTTTGCTGAATCTGTCCTTAAAGCCTGTAGATTTAAATGAATGCATAAGAGAAGATCCAACTACTTCCTGAAATAGAATATTTAAATATGTCTTTGAATACCAGACATGAAACATATGCTCTTCTAAAAGGAATATTTTTAATATTTCTCCTTTTGGCTTCAAAACATTTTGTGAATGTTCAAACTAAACTAAATTTATACTGCATATACCTATCTTTAGAAAATAATAATTTGTTATATTTATAGAACCCATTTTCCTCAGTCTTATGAAAACTCCATAATCCTTCAGAAAGATTTATTCTTAGAGAGTATTCAATAATAAAATCCCAAAATAAGAAACTGAACCTCCAAAAACAAATTATTTGCTTGCCAGTTTCAGTTGGTGGAAGTTGAAATTACTCAATTGCTGTAATGTAGCTATTTTATTTTCAAATATTAATTACCTTAATAGGTGTGAAAACAATGAAGTGAACAATATGACGTTTTCATTCTATTGGTCACACACACACACACACACACACACACACACACACACACAAATACCTGGGAATATTCAGATTTCTGTCATTACTAGGTTTCTGTTGTCACTGTAAGAAGGAATACTGATATTGAGATATAGGAAGATGATTATTTGTTTTTATTTTACTGTGCTGGAAATGATAAGCATGAAAGAGACCAAATCAATGTCCTGGCAATGCTTTATATCATTTGTGTGTTGGGGGATTTTCCAGCCACTGATGTTGCCAATCTTCTTTAGCCCTCAGCCATGCAGCATCTTCTGACTTTTCTCAGTTTCTTTTATCACCACCTTGAATTCTTTGGCTAATTCTCCCACATCATTGGAAATATGTTGACGAATCAGTTGAATCCATAAGGATAATTCAGACTAACTTCTTCATTTCAAGATGATTTAACTAATCCATTCTGAAAATCCACTTTGCCATATAAGGGCATCTGGTCCCAGACTATGGGCTAAGAAAGGAACCACCTCTGCTGGGCGGTGGTGGCACACGCCTTTAATCCCAGCACTCAGGAGGCAGAGGCAGGTGGATCTTTGTGAGTTCGAGGCCAGCCTGGTCTACAGAGTGAGATCTAGGAAAGGCACAAAGCTGCATAGAGAAACCCTGTCTCAAAAAAAAAAAAAAAAAAAAAAAAAAAAAAAAGAAACCCACAACACCAGGGCTTGCTTTTTACTCAAATACTTACATTCATGAAAATGCTTCTTATTTTATACTATAACATTTATAGGAAAGAGTTTTACCTGCCATTATGAAGATGATATTAACGCTCTGCCTCCCCCATAGAATCAACAGACACAGAGCAATTTCTTTCTGCACCTCCCAAGTCTATCATTAAAACCTGTCTTACACTGACTCCTTAACCCGAGTTCTCACTTGCCCATTTGTGATTCATCTCCCTGTGACCCACTTTGTTCATCAAAATTCCTTGACATTCTAAACTCAAGATAATCTTCCTCAAAGTTCAATTATGACCTAGAAAAATGCACCTCTTTTTTTCTTCCCATGCTTGTGCTTTCTCTGAACTTTCCTTTTCTCTCTTGAGTTCCTAGACCAAAGTTCAAGGACCCAAATCCTTGACTTGTTTTTTTTAACTGCCAGGTGGGTGCTCCTGTGCTTCACTGCCCTTCCTGAGGACCTGCTACTTGAACTTCCTCATGGCCAGAGATCTTTTCTATATATTTCATCAAACTACTAGACATTCTTTTATCAGGTCATAGGTTAAGTGAGACATATGCATCATGTACGGAACTTAAATCGAATCTGGAAACCCTTTCAGCCTTGTGCTAACAGACTGAAAACGCAGTTTGGCTGCAATCTCTTCAAACCTTGAGCCCAGGAGCTACCCTGCCTTCTCCCTGATTAGGTATAACACATGCACGTGAAGAAGAGCAGTTTTAACTGCTGTGGGAAAATAGGGTGCAAATTACTCACACATACCCCTTGCATTCTCACAGTGGCAGGAAAAGGTTAATGAGAGTTGGCAGACACTTTCAATATGTCTTCTTCAATCTCTGGTATTTTGGGGGACTGAAACCTTTGTCAGGAATCAGAGACAGGAATTCTATCCTATTTAGTTACTTTGATATGGGAACCATCTCCTGCTTAGTTACATTGCTTGTTCAGCAATCACATCATGCAGAAAACAGAAGAGCAAATCTGAGATACGTTGCTACAGGAGAGAGACAACTAGACTTTATCTTTACCCTTATGCAACTTAGTCTCTAGTGAGTGAGCATCATGAGCCAAATAACCACATGAATGAAACATAAAGCTCCAATGTGGTTACAGCAAAGAAAAAAAAAATATACACCACAGGGCAGCAAATGTTCTGATGGTGTCTTATCTGGTCCCAGAGATTAGAGGAAGATTTCCTGAGTAAGCCATTACAAAGCTAGGATGAGATCAATAAGCAGTGGGTAACCAATCAAGCTGAGAGCAGAAAGAGGTAAAATGTGTAGTCATACAAGGAAACACTTGCTTACAGGCTTCACCACCACCACTGCCACCCTCTGGACTTGATTCCCACAAGACCTACTCCATAGTCCACCCCACCTACCCCAGCATCCTCTCCACAGACAGGCCTCTCTGGCAACATCAGCAAACCCTATAGGCACAAGCACCACCTATACCAGTTGGAAGAAGAGATGGGTTAACATCAGTATAAGAATACATTCAACAACATAAAGGGCAATATGGCACAACCAGAATCCAGTGGTCCTAAAACAGCAAGATTTGAACATGCCAGTGCAGATGAAGCAGAAGAAAATGATGTTAAAAATAACTTTATGATTACAGGTAAATGGATGGAACTAGAAAATAGAACCCTGAATGAAGTAACTCAGACTCAGAAAGACAAACATGGTATGTACCCACTCATAAGTGGATAGTGGATGTAAATCAAAGGATAGTCAGACTACAACCCACAGCTCCAGAGAAGCCTGGAAACAAGGTGGACCCTAAGAGGGATGTATGAATTATCTTGGGATGGGAAAGCAGAGGAGATCCTGATGAGTAAACAGGGGATGCGGGAGGCAATAGAAGGTAGGAAATGGGGGATGAGAACATGAGACAATGGGATGGTGGAACTGGGAGAGGGACAGAGTGGGAGAGCAATGAAAGGGATGTATTGATAGAGGGAAACATTATGGGGTAAGGGAGAAACCTGGCAGTAGGGAAATTCCCAGGAATCCACAAGGATGACTGTAGTGATACATTGTATACCCCAATAAAGCTTGTGAGAGGATCAGAGGACAGAGCCAGCTAGTAGATTAGACATAGAGGTCAGACAGTGGTAACACACACCCTTAATCCTATCACTTGGGATGGATCTCTGGGAGTTCAAGGCCACACTGGAAACAGAGCCAGGCAGTGGTGACACATAACTTTAATCCCAGAAAGTGACATAACTGGGTAGAGAAAGCTATATAAGGCATGAGGAAAAAGGAACTAGAGCAATTCAGCTGAGATCCTTTTAGGTGAGGACTCAGAGGCTTTCAGTCTGAGGAAATTGCATCAGTTGAGAAGTTGGCAAGGTGAGGTTGGCTGTGGCTTGCTCTGCTTCTCTGATCTTTCAATTCTACCAGATTTTCAAAGAAGAACTAATTCCAATACCCTTCAAATTGTTCCACACAATGGAAACAGAAGGAACATTACCAAATTATTTTTAGGAGGCTACAGTTACCCTGGTACTCAAACCACACAAAGATGCAAGGAATAAACATAATTACAGACCAATCTCCCTCATGAACATTGATGCAAAAATACTTGATAAAATACTGGCAAATCAAATCCAAGAACACATAAAAAAAATCATCCACCATGATTAAGAAGGCTTCATCCCAGAGATGCAGAGATGGTTCAAATTAAGAAAATCTGTCAATGTAATCCACCATATAAACAAACTGAAAGGAAAAACATACAATTATCTCATTAGATACTGAAAAATCCTTTGACAAAATCAAACAGCACTTTATGATAAAAGTCTCAGAGAGATCAAGAATACAATGTCCATACCTAAATATAATAAAAGCAAAATACAGCAAGCCAACAGCCAACATCAAATTAAATGGAGACTCAAAGTGATTCCACTAAAATCAGAAACAAGACAAGGCTGTCCACTCTCTATATATATCTATTCAATATGGTACTTGAAGTTCTAGCTAGAGCAATAAGACAACAAAAGGATATCAAAAAGATACAAATTGGAAAAAAAAAGAAGTCAAATTTTCAATATTAGGAGA
Organism: Peromyscus leucopus; assembly: GCF_004664715.2. Taxonomy (NCBI): domain Eukaryota; kingdom Metazoa; phylum Chordata; class Mammalia; order Rodentia; family Cricetidae; genus Peromyscus; species Peromyscus leucopus. The sequence goes on from NC_051068.1 coordinate 58,461,995, forward strand.
TGATGTGACTGTATGCATTAGTGGCCCCAAAATTCTACCAGGGAACTCCTACAGCTGATAAACACCTTCAGTAATGTTGCAGGATACAAGACTAACTCAAGAAAAATCAATAGCCCTCCTATATACAAATGTTAAATGGACTGAGAAAGAAATCAGAGAAATATTACCTTTACAATGGCCACAAATAATATAGAATATCTTGGGGTAACTCTAATCAAACAAATGAAAGATCTATAAGACAAGAACTTTAAGTCTTTGAAGAAAGAAATTGAAGAAGATATCAGAAAATGGAAAGATCTCCCATGTTCATAGTAAAAATGTTAATCTTACCAAAATCAATCTACAGACTCAGTACAATCCCCATCAAAACACCAACACAATTCTTCACAGTCCTTGAAAGAACAATACTCAAAGTCATATGGTAAAACAAAACAAACAAACAGACAAAAAACAAAAAACAGGATGGCTAAAACAATCCTCTACAATAAAGGAACTTCTGGAGGTATCACCATCCCTCACTTAAATCTCTACTATAGAGCTATAGTAATAAAAACCTGCTTGGTATTGGCATAAAAACAAATTTATGGATCAATGGAATCTACTTGAAGACCCCAATATATGTCCACACACCTATGGTCATCTGAGTTTTGACAAAGAAGCCAAAATTATGCAATGGAAAAAAGGAAAGCATCTTCAACAAATGTGGCTGGCATAACTGAAGGTCAGCATATAGAAGAATGCAAATAGAACCACATCTATTGCCATGCATAAAGCTGAAGTTCAAGTAGATCAAAGGCCTCAACATAAATCCAGTTACACTGAACCTCAAAGAAGAGAAAGTAGAAACTAGCCGTGAACACAATAGCACATGAGACTACTTCCTGAATATAACACCAGTAGCACAGACACTGAGATTGGCAATTAAAAGTGGGACCTCCTGAACCTGAAAAGCCTTTGTAAAACTAAGGACACTGTCATAAGACAAAACAACAGCTTACAGAGTGGGAAAATAACTTCACCAACCCCACATCTGACACAGGGTTGATCTCCAAAATACATAAACAAAAAAAACTAGACAACAAAATACCAAATAATCCATTTAAGAAATGGAATACAGACCTAAACAGAGAATTATCAACAGAAGACTCTCAAATGGCTGAAATACACTTATAGAATTTTTCAACATCCTTAGTCATCAGGGAAATGCAAATCAAAACAACTATGAGATGCCATCTTACACCTGTGAGAATGGCTAAGATGGAAAACATTGAGGACAGCTTATGCTAGAGAGGATGTGGATAAGGGAAACACTCTACTCCTGGTGGAGTACAAACTGATACAGAAACTTTGGAAATCAGCATGGCTATTTTTCAGAAAAATGGGAATCAATCTACCTCAAGACCCAGCTATACTGATCTTGGGCATATACCCAAAGGATGCTCAATCATACCACAAGGACACTTGCTCACCTGTGTTTATAGCAGCATTATTCATAATAACCAGAACCTGGAAACAACCCAAGTAGTCCTCAATCAAAGAATGGATAAGGAAAATGTGGTACATTATACAATGGAGTATTACTCAGCTGTAAAAACAAAGACCTCATGAAATTTGCAGGCAGATGGATGGAACTAGAAAAAAATAATTATGAGTGAGGTAACCCAGACCCAGAGAGAAAAACATGGTATGTATGCACTCATAAGTGGATATCAGGAGTAAAGTACAGGATAACCAAACTCTACAGCCCCAGTGAGGCTAGAGAACAAAGAGCACCCAAAGAGGGATACATGGATTTCCCTGGGAAAGGGAAATAGAAAAGATCTTCTAGGTAAACTGAGGGTGGGGTTTAGGGTAATGGGGGGATGGGAACTTGAGGTAGAAGGTTGGGCAGTCTGGGTGAAGGAGGCAGTTTGGGGGCAGGATGGAGGGCTAGGGAGAAACCTGATGGCAGGGAACCTCCCAGGAACCCACAAGGATGATCCCAGGTAAGACCTCTTAGCAATAGTGGAGAGGCTGCCTGAACTAGCTATCTACTTGGCTACCCTAATTATTATCTCAGAGCCTTTATCTTGTAACTGATGGAAGCAGATGCAGAAATCCACAGCCAAGCACTGGACTGAGCTCCTGAAGAAAGGTGGGAGGAATTGTATGAGTCAGTGGGGTCAAGGTCATGAGGAGGAATCTATAGAGATAGCTGACATGAGCTTGTGGGAGCACATGGACTCTTGTCCAACAGTTAGGGAACTTGCATGGTACTGACTTAGGGCCTCTGCATGCATGTGACAGTTTTTGGCTTAGTCTCTTTGTAAGGCTCCTAACAGTGAGATTAGGACCTGTCCCTGGAGCTTAGCTGGGTTTTGGGAACCTGTTCCCCATACTGGATTACCTTGCCCTGCCTGTATACAGAGAGGAGTTTGGTCCTACCTCAACTTGATGTGCCATACTGTCCAAGTCCATGGCAGGGCTGCCTCTTTCTGAATGGAGATTTAGGAGGAGTGGGTGGGTGGCGAAGGGGATAGATGGGAGTCAGGAGGATGGAAAAGGAGAAGAAGAGGGAGAGGAAAAAGATTGGTATGTAAAATATAAGAAAAAATGTTATTAAAAATAAATAAATTGTTTATCTGATCTTGATTTTAAAAATAAATAAATAAATAAATAAATAAATAAATAAATAAATAAAGCTATCTACAATGTGTTTTATTTGTCCCTATAACTGGACTTAAGAAAGTAGCTTGTTTTGTATATTCATCTATCATCCCAAAGCAAGCAATGACTGACTGAACTCACAACAGTTGAGACCTTCCCTTGATATTTTAGGTTATGGGTCTTTATATTTTTATTTGAATGAAATTGCAAAGATTAAGAATTATATCTAGGAAAACACTGATACATTTTTCTAAGGAAATGAATTCAGTACTAAATTTGGCAAAGAGTCAAAGGTGTTCATATTTATTCTGCACATTGTCTGTGACACTGCTTGATTGCTCCAGCAATAGTACTACTTGGACACAGGCTAGTCAGTACTGCTAGAATGACACCCTGTGGCTGGATATGTCAATAGCAGAACTGTCACTTCATAATCCTCTCTGATCTTGTGAAAAAAAATACAGTTTAAATATAACTTACAGACAAAATGACTTTAGTGACTAGAATGGATGAAATAAGATTAATAGTAGCAAAGACTCTTGCTTAATCTAGGAACTGGGAACTATATCAAAGTGCATCTTAATATGTGGCACCAATTTATCACAGGAGTGGGTAAGGATTTTGCCTCTGGAAATAGCTCATGCCACTGTTGTATCTACAACACCAACTACGTGTTCTTCTCTACAGTTGTATGTGGAGCCTCTAGACAATACATTTGCAGAAGGCCTGTAAGCAGCTCTTGTTTTTATAATAATAAGAACTGAAGGTCAGTGAAAGTGAAGTTTTCCTTCATCTTCTAGGTAATCAAAGGCTTGCAATAGCAATAAACTCAGCCTTAAAGGCTTTAGGCTCTAAAATCTATTGTTGTTTTCCTATGACTCTTAATATAATGACAGCATTTAGTAATTATAAATTCAGACCTCGAATAAGGGATGATTTGAAATATTGCCTCTGTTATTAAAAAGAAAATGTTTTGCTGCCAGGAAGTGTGAGATTGCCTTGCTAGTATTTCTTTCCTTTTTCCTCTGTCTGTGTACAATCAATCTTATTGACCTGCATGACTGGCCCATACCTACCTCCTCTGGATTCCAGTTCACTGCAAACACCTGTGAACTTCTGAACATTCAGTGAATTACTGTGTCTGCAGCTCAGCTGACAGTGAGTCACTGTGATGCCAGACTGTATCATATGAATACTTTTAATTCGCTTAAATGTTTCTTGTCATTTAATTCCCACCTGTTCACCTTTTCAGGTGCACACTCGCAATGAGATAGTCTTACTTGCTTCCCATAGTATATTGTGGCCTCAAAACAGCAGTCCTGGAAGTATAATAGGCATATTGTTAGCTTGATCCTAAAGTATAAAATAAGAGCAATCCAGACATTTACATAAGTTCTTACATTCAATTTATGTACATTTAATATAAAAATTGCTTTTGTTCCTTTATGCTTAAATGTATACTTTTATTCCAGTATCATGAGAGGAAAATTTTGCTATAAATGTTTGCATTTTTACCTATCTTTTATGCATGTTAAAGATGGACTATACACTTAATTGAATACATTTTTAAAATACCTAGACACAAGAAAATACCCTCTTTTAAAAGTCACTCATGGGGACGTGCATATCAGAGATCTAGGAAGAACATCAGACATGTGTGGGGGTATGTCTCTGAAATGTTAACTACAAGCAGCTCTCTAATTATCCCAAGTTCTCTGTGCACCATTTCCTTACACTCTCCTTTATAAAGCAATATTTTAAATCTAGTCACTGGTTTATATCATCTAGATGTTAAAGGGTTTGAAGAGTTCTTCAAATACTTACTTTAACTTTAAATATGTTTCTCTCTAATCACACTTTCATTGAAAACCAGGTGCCTATCTAAAGGGTTTCTGTCCTGACATATATGAAAGTTGGTTAAATATTTAAATTTTACCACTGGTAATTTTCCCCCCACTGCCCATAAAAATCTCTGAACAGAATGATGAAAACACCACCACCACTATGAAGAAAGTATAAAGAGATACAAATTGTAACCATTAGTTTTCACTGTTGTGTTGGGCATTTTGTTGTCTGCTTAGTTCACAAAAGTACGACCTGTTTCTGGGCTGTTTGTAGTGAGAACAGAAAAATGCATTCAACCATAGTTAATGGTTTGCAAGATCCAAGCTTTCAATCTGCTCATCAGGTTATTCATGTTGGCTCAATTCTACAAAGAACCCAACTGTCCAAGGCAGTCTCTTGCAACCAGTTCTTAATGCTTACCAAATACAAGGCCTAGCTATAGAAGCATAACTCCTGTATTCTCAGCATCAGAACCATAAACAGACCTCCAACCTACAAAGATGCACATGGCAAATCCCTCTTACACCGGAGGAGCCACACTAAAGAGAGAAGAGGAATTGTCAAACCAAACAAAACACTTGATCCCATATGCTGCTGGGGAGCTCTAGAGCTCTGTGCGGTTTGGAATTTCACTGTAGGATGACCAGAGCTCCTCTTACCAGCCACTCACAGCTCACATTTAAGTTCCTTCGGTGAATCCTGATTGTGGCCCAAATGCTGCAGCAGTGAAGGCCAAATGCCTGGTCTTAAAGGAAGGTAAGAAATATGGCTTTTAACCAGGGGAGAGTTAATCCCATTAACAATTGTTGGTTTTCTGTAGCCTCATCTGTGATATACTGACACCCAGGCTCAACTGCCAACTGCTCATGCTCATTATTGGAACATGATTGAGGTTAACTGCTTTTGCTTCAAGTTTCCAGATTCCCTAATTTCAGCTGTCTCTGTGATTCTCTGCACTGAATACTTATCCCGGATGACAGTGTGTTCTAAATAGGACTCTACAAGGACCTCAGATATTCTAGTTTATCTACATATGGGATTGCCTTAAGAGTAAATTCTAAATTCTAAGTAGTAAACTCTATACTCTTTTAATTGTTTCAGTTTGGTCTGTGTTCATGTAATTCAGGATATCCTTTTCCAGTCTTTCTGAAATGCACTATTATCTGTTACAGGACATGGCCTGATGGCACCCTCTGTGTTTGGATGAGTAGCCCATACACAGTGGCTTTATTAAGATGTTATCATGATGATATTGTCACATAGCTCTTTAAACATTCTCTTTTTATTGTATGAGGGTCTTATACATGCATATAATGTGTTTTGATTAAATCCCTTCATCAAGCCCTACCCATCCCCATTCTTTCTCACCTCCCTGCTACTTTCCCTTCCTGACTTCATGTGCTTTTTTTTTTTTTTTAATTCGTTGAGTCCACTGAGTGCTGCCTCTAAGGACATGGGCGTAGGACTCTCTACTGGAATATGTGTAGCCTTTCTAGAAACACATCCCTGATGAAAACTGAAAACTGACATCAATTGCCACAAACTCTACAGTGAGGGATAAAGCTTCAAGAACCCTTATCCTTCCATGTTGTCACAGCCTCTGTAAGTTAATGTGTTCCAAGGCCCTGCCTTGCCTGGCAATACTCTTTCATTGTAGATGTCTGCTTCCCCTGGTTCTCAGAGTCTTTGTGTTCCTTCTTCCTCAGTGATCCCTAAGCCTTGATGTAGGGTGTGATATAGATGTATTTAAACCTGTGTACTCCACAGTCTTATTCTCTTTACATCAACCAACTAGTTGTGAGTTTCTATATTAATTGCCATCTACTTAAAACAAAGATTCTCAGATGAGGCTGTAAAGATGCTCATTCTATGGGAATAAGGATAGAAACTTAGTGAGCAGTTTGTTTTTGTGTCCATTTATGAGAATGATAGCATTAGGCTCTCTCCTGTGTCTTAAGAAAACCACAAGTTTTGGCCCAGTTAAAAGTACCAAGTATGAGTTCCTTTTAAGACCAGATATGGGTTTTGAATCCAACCAAAATGTTACTGTTGTGCCACCTTTGCACCATTGGGCAAATCTCAACAGGATGTTCTGTTATAGGAGTTCACAGGGTTACAGAGGAGTAAGACAGATGTTTACTTCCTCCCCTGCAGCATGTAATGAGTCTTCTAGCATGTAATCCCCCAATAGGAACAAAGCTCCATTGTTTTTGCCAGCTTTATTTAAGCATGTCCTATGACTCAAGCAGGTGGTATCTTTAGTAATTGGGTCTTACTATCACGTGGGGGCAGGTAACCAAGAACAATGGAAATAACTTGTCACATTTGAGGAGTCTACAAGATCTCAGAGATCAAGAGCTTGAAAAGAGGTACCAAAGGAAGCTTCCAGTGTATGTGTGTGTGTGTGTGTGTGTGTGTGTGTGTGTGTGTGTGTGTATGCATACGCACATTCCTGTGCACATCAGTATCCATGTAAGCCAAGAGAGGACCTGGATTCCCCTGAAGGCAGAGTTATAGGTTATTGTGAAGTGCCTGATGGATGCTGTGAATAGAAATATAGTACTCTAGGAGAACAGCAAGTACTCTCAACCATTCAAATCATCTTTTTGTCTCCGTTTCTCTATCTCTCTTTCTCTCTCTGTTTCCATCTATCTCTCTTTTACTCTTTCCTCTTTTTCTGTTTTGTTTTGTTCACTGCAGTTCAGTTCTGTTTCTTTTAACTATAGCCCAGGCTGGCTTCTGTTGGCAATCCTCCTTGCTTGCTTGGACTTAAAGTGACCTTAAGTCCCTCAGGGTTTTTGTTTTTTGTTTTTTTGTTTTTGTTTTTTGTTTTTTTGGTTTTTGGTTGTTTGGTTAGTAGTGAGTTGTTTGTTGGTTTGTTTTTGTTTTGTTTTGTTGCTGTTACTGCTTGCTTTCATGTGTTCATTTTTAGTTTGTTTATTAGTTGTTTTTGTTTGTGTATTTGCTTTTAGGGTTTGTTTATTTCAAGGCAGGTTTCTCTACCTAATTCAAGCTGGCTTTGAATTTTGTGCAGCCAAGTCTGGCCTAGAAACTTTAACCTCCTGCCTCAGCATCCCAAGTGATAAGTTTACCGGAATACACTACAGCTCCTGGTTCTAAAATTTTTAAAATAAAGTACAAGAAACAGAACCTTAACTATTTTTAGTGCTTTTCTAAATTTCATAAAACCATACCCTGTGGGGTCTCTGTGACCTTCATGGTCAGCAGAGTGACAAACCGCAGGACAAGAAGGCAGAGCAGCTCAATACGAATCAATAGCCAGGGTTTTGGAGTTTGAATATGAGGTTTTTTTATTTACTTAAGACATATTTAAATATAACAAAATGCAGTGAAAATTATTCTTGTGGTGATTAACAGAATCCCATGTGCACAACAAAACATAGCTAAATCTCTTTGAGGAACCAAATAAACTGAATACAGATCATACATGATGGCATGAAAACTCCGTAAAGTACATGTGACACCTTTCATACAAGTTTATAAGATAAGTCTGGAGGAAAGTCCAGCACCAGAAAGTCTTAGGCCACAGGGGTTTGTGCAAAGGTCACTAGGCTAGAAAACATGTCTACTCTACTCTTCTGGGCAGAAAACAGCTTTTTCATTCCTTCCCTTATGTGTTTAAGGGACAACCTTATGTGATTAACATTATAGGTTTTCATAATACATGTCTGAGAGGACAAAGTCTTGTGTGTCCCCAACATCTAAAAGCCATAAGTAGGATAAAGGCCAAAATGATGTCCATAATCATATACTTTTTAGTGTTTCAGAATACCATATGAAATAAAATTAATTTAACTAGAAAGAATGTTCTAGAAATGGTTCAATGTTGGAAACTGCTGAAATACTTGATATCCTCAGTTACTGAATATGAATGTGGGGATCCTGTGCCCCTAAAAGTTGGGCCTTCCTCAAGGTGGGTTGGGAACCTCAAAGAAAGATATTTTAGCTAACATTGATGGTATTCTAACTGATGATTGTATACAGTTCTTCACTGGTCCAACAGTAGAGATGTGAATGATGTTTGTAAGGGGGAGGGCAGTTTGGTTAGTACAAACTCATCTCCATACAACCATGTACTAATATGGTCTTCTAGCTAAACAGAACTAGGATTTGGGATTTTTAAGGCAAAACATGAATTCGTTAGCTATTGCTTACATGTGTCTTGGAAGATCATGAGGGAATCAGGAAGAGTTCTTTTTTTTTTTTTTTTTTTTTTTTTGAACATTTCTGTGTAGCTTTGGTTTTATCATGAGAGTGTCAATCACAGAGATGTGTCTGCTGATGCTATTAAAGCGTGGACACGCCGCGAGAAAGTTCTTAAAGGGACAAGTAAGTTAGGGAAATACTGACATGTCAGAAAAATGTGTGGTTCCTCGGTGCTAAAGACATGCCAAAGACATGACCTCATGAGACTTCATCACCTTTGCTCTGCACTTTCCCTTCCTTCAATTATTAGTATGGCACTTGGAACTCATGTTTTATAACGTGTTTAGTCAGCACAGCCAAATAATTTGCTGCTTATATATCTAATGTTTTATTTCATGCAATATTTTGTGTAATATATTGACCAAAATGAGGAAAGGAATATGTGGAATTTTCACAATATTTGAAAATATGCTTAATATTTTATTGAAAATAAATATTTTCACACAATATATTCTGATCACAGTTTCCTTTGTTCATTTCCTCCCAGATCCTCCCTACCCATCCAACTCTATGACTTCCTTCTCTCACTCTTTGGAAATCAAACAGGTCAACATAAATGCAAACTGAAAAAAGAAAAGAAAATATATTTAAGTAATTGGTTTGTAGTTTAAACCCTGACCAGAGACGTCCTCTGAGACTAGCTAATACCTTCTCCTCACTCTATCAGGGTGACCTCAATGCATTCAATCCTAGCATTTCTGTCCATTGGTCTATGTGTCTGTCCCATCTTCATTCCCTTTCCCCAACTACAGTACCAAGGAGTACTGGACATAGCACATATCCTCTAAAACTCAAGCTGAAAGGTATTATCACTGAAAAGTGATTCATTGGAGTCATGATTAGCTCATGAGGACTGTGCCTTCAAGCTTGGATTATCCTGGATGGTGTTAGTTTTCATGGGAATGGATTAGTCAAGTTTTTTTTTCAGTCTTACAGGGCCATTCCACCATATCATGCAACACAACAGTCTCCATTAGATATCCTTCTCAGAATTCCTTAGTTGCCTGTAGTTCTATCTGTAGAGTTGAGATATCACAGGCTTTCCACATACACATTTACATATCTATTGCTTTTGTCCTTGTTTGGCTCATAATTAGGCATTCCTGTTGGTGAGATTTTATAGGTGTAGCTTCTGACACTCATAGGAGATGGAACCTCACAGCAAATTCACTATTCTCTGACTCTTTTAATCTTTTTGCTCCCTCTTCCACCAGGTCCCTGACCCTTATGTATATAAGTCTTTCTTAGATATGTGCACTGGAACTGTACTTCCCAACTCTGCATTTGATTGGTTGTGTTTTTCTATAATGGTCTGTGTTAGAAACTTCAGGCTGGATATAAATAAATAAATTTTAAAAATCAAGAGAGAGAGAGAGAGAGAGAGAGAGAGAGAGAGAGAGAGAGAGAGAGGTTTCCTTGATGAGGGGAAAAAAGTCTCCTTTTATCTGTGGATATAAGGACAAATATTTATAATATAGTTAGGGATTATGCTGGTTATCCAACACCAAATGGTCAGCCCTGAAGACATGCACACAAATTAACATTATACAGATGTAGCAGGTTGTATTATGTAGTATGCACACACACACACACACACACACACACACACACACACACATATGGATGTAACAACATTTACCAATAAAAGAGGCCAAAAATTTGAAAGAAAGCAAGAATGTGCACATATGAGGGTTTAAGGGAGGGAATGGAGAAATTGAGTAACGATAATCTCCAAAAATAAATGTATTTTTAAAACTTTCCTAGGATAATGAAATGTGTCCCTTTTCAAAGAATTGTCAACATATTAAAAACAACCTCTGTAAGACACTCAAATTCTTGACTGGTTGGACTGGCACATTTAGCGGGTTCTCAGATCTTCAAAACTGCTTCCTAAACCTGACATAGCAATAGAGCACCAACCAGGTTCATACAAACCACAACACTGAATTCTGTCACAGGTCTCTGGGCTAGCGTTCTAAAAATAAAAGTTCCTCCAGTGGCCCCTTGCTTTGGAGACACTGAGTACGACTCCTTTTGTCTTCTGGCAGGAACAGTTGGTCCAGAACACCTGACATGCAGTAGGAGTGCTCCAGCTGCTGCTGTTGTCATCACTGGCTCTCCTGCTGTGTGTCTTAGTTATTGGGTACTGTTTCATTGTTCCTACAAGTATGCCAGTCAAGCCAGTGATGAAACATGCTTTTAATCCCAGCACTCGGAAGGGAGAGGCAGGAAGATCTCTATGAATTCAAGGCCAGCCTGGTCTACAGAAGAAGTTTCCTGATAGCCAGGGCTACACAGAGAAACCCTGTTTTGAAAAAGCAGGGAAAAAAGGCCAGTCATATTGGGATTCAAGGACACATTGTTTGATGATCTTGTAGATTTTTAACTTAATTTAATTGAGAAATGATCAGAAAAATGGGTAAGGCTAGCTTCTCAAGAAGTCTTTGAGAGTTTATAGAGACGATTGCCATGTAGATGAGTGAACTGACTGGGAAGAGCCCATGACCATAGTGGCACCATCCTATGGGAAAGCCTAGACTGAATGAAAAGAGAACATGGAGGTTGAAGTTTATCCACAGGCAATCACAACCTTTCTTGAGCAGATTTGGTTTATTCTGCCCTGCTACCCTTGGGGATCAGGCATTTTTACTCTAGCCTTCAGATACAGACTGACATTAGTGTACTTAGAGCCCTTCATCTTCCCTTCTTCTATGATCCACTGTCTAGGGCTGAGCATTTATTTGCTTCTCTGGTTCTTCAACATGAAGATGGCCACTGTGGGACTATTTTGTAATTATGTGAGGCATCCCAACAGAATTATCTTTTATGCTTATTTCCATACTTTATTTGCCATGTTCCTCAGGAGAACCCTGTCTACACATTTTTTCCATAACTTAATAAAAGTCTGAAAAAGTCCTATTTCTAAAGAAGATCACAGACATCAGAGGCTGTACAATTAACATGTTTCAGGGGCATGAAGAGAAAGACCCAGTCACAAGAAAATCAAGGTGCAGAGCTATACATGGACAGAGGAGAGAATGTGGTAGGAATTTGAGGTATGACCAAGCTCTTAAGAATGCTGGTTTAGGTTGAAGAAGATAGACAATGATAAAATCAAAGATTCGTATAAAGAAATTCTAAATGAAGATGTTGGGCATAATTGTGCCTTCATTTTGGACTTCCCAGACTCCAGTGGGAAAGCAGTTCCTGATGCTAATAGATATGTGGTTTACATTGTAGGTTATGCATGCTTCTTCTGAATGTTTGGGATTAGAATTCTTTCAGATTTTTGGATCTTTTTCAAAATTAAATAACATAAGTATATACTTAATAAAATACCAAAAGGATGGGACAAATATCTAAGCAAAACAATCCATTTATGTTTCACATACATTTTGTGCACACCACCTGAAGGTAATCATAAGCTATGTACTGCCCCCATGTTACTATTATATGCCCACAATGCTGCCTCCCTACTGGTAGTCCCTCTGAGCCCCAAGACCACTTGATCCTGCCACTCCATGGGTGTCTGCCATGAAGCAATGCTCATCAACTTCATTTGGTTGGCTAGCTCTGCTATATTCTGTGAATCCACACAGGCCCCATTCAGCTTTTCTGATACTGCTACACAAGTTAATCTGGAGGGCAACCTTGTTCCAAGGCAACTCTAATTCCTAGACACCCATCAATATGCCTAACTGAACACCTACAGAGGCGTTCTGCCTTATCTCCTTCATGTGGAGCTTCTATTGAGAAATGGGCCAGTCATGAATTATACCTCAGACCTCATCGTGCTGTGATGGAACTTCCCATACAGGTAAACCAGACTGTAATTCCCTTTAAAAATGACATGACAGCCTATGGATGAGTGGCCAGAGGACAAAAGGAAAATTGTGTTTTGAGGAAACCTCTTGGTCTTATCTTAAATACTGGTCATATGTGGCATTTGTCAATAAAGGAGTTGGAAAAGGGAGCTCCCACAGAGAGACAAGCAGTTAAGGACATAATGGGCCTTTGGCTGTAGAAAGAAGCAGGGAGGAATAATATGAGATCTGACCATATAAAGCCCTTCAACTGGCAAAGACATGCCTTACCGAGGTCAAGACCGCTGTATATGCCTTCACGCAAGCCAGTTTACTTACTGGAATAGGAATGAGTAACCAAAACCTGATTAACAATATAAAAGGGACATGTTTAACTGGTCCACTTGATCAGGTCATAGGAAACACCCAGTGTGTGGAAAATGAAAAGGACTGTACCAGACTAATACAGTTACTGTCAAAAAGCAGTAGCTCCTAACAGTATACACTTGTCTGCCCCAAGGCAGACACATGCTATCCAGACATCAGTGGCTGACTGATATTCTTGGTCCTTGACTTAGATGGGCTCCCAAACCTCACAGATCTCCAGCAATACTTTTGTCCCTAAGATTCAAGAAAAAACAAAACTCATGTACTTTTACTAGTCCTGCTAGGAATGTCCCTGATAGAGTAATGACCACCAATATTTCTGAAACAGGCATCCAACAAGTTCACTCTTACCAGCTTTCTCCACTCACATCAAGAAAAACTTAACTACTGTTTAGGAAAACATAGTAACTCTTCATAATGAAATAGATTCAGTGGCAGCACTGGTCCTCTAAAATAGTAAAGGTTCAGACTTGATTATCACAGGGGAAAAAAGGGATATATGCGGTTTTAGGTGATGAATACTGTTTTATACTAATAGTACAAAAATCCCAAGGAGTTATTAAGAAGGATTATGGGTAAAGGTACAAATGAAAGCCAATACAATGCAATGCAAATAATATGCCAGAAGTACCAACCCATTCCTTAAAGATAGAGTCACATGGTATTATGAAGCTAAAGAGGAGGGAGTGAAGTACAATTAGTTGAATAAGAACACCTATTAGATATTGATTTATTTAGTGACGTACTTAAAGCACTGTTTGTACTGCCTATTTGCCAAGCATGACTTCACTTGCTACCCAGAACAGAATGACCTGGAAAAATAGCTGAAACAATAGGTGATTGCCCTTAACAACCTGCTGACTGATGTGTTAGCTTCTGTAAAACCTTGCCTGCTTGCCTGTCACACCTTACGGTTTTAGAGAATAAAATGGGAATACAAACTAGGCCTGGCCAAACAACCAGCATCAAAGTCTTTCAAGAGCGCTCTTGATTTCAGCCTGCCGGTGACATCTCTCGTCCACTCTCATTAGTGGCAGAGTGCTTAGTCTAGAAAGAGTCCCACAGCAATTACAATTCATCGTGTGAATCCAGATATGGAGTGTTTCTGTACATATCATGTTGGGGCTCAAAACATTTCTAATCTTGTAGCATTTCCAACTTTGGGTTCTCAAAGCTGGTGTGCTCAACCTGCCTTTTGTTCTACCAGCATGAGTGAATTCTAACTGAAGGTCCTTAGAATATAATGTAAACAAAATTGAAAATGAATGAACAATTTGAAATCATGGAGTGCCATGTTCTGGTTAAACTTTAATTGGTTGTTTTGACTTTTAACAACAACAACAACAATAACAAAAAGGATTGTGAAAAGACGAGCGAGCATAAAACTAATGGGGACACCACCCTCTGTCTAGTAAGAGCTGATGGCGGTATAAATTGAAGCAGAGGTTATGGCTCATGTTGAGAAAAATAAAGGGATTAACACTGAGTTCAGAAATGAGATTGCCAGGATCTGCTGTTGCATGGGATAGCAGAGACATGCCATCAAGATAGCCATCAGTTCTTTCTCCAGGGAAAGCCTTGAGGGCAAACACTACACCACATAAGATGGGAGTAAACTCATGCACTGAAATCGTAGCATGTTCTTCAGGACATAGTGTGTTTCTGATACCTGTCAGTTATCAAAACATTTCAAGTAACTATCATTTTCATAATGAATAGCATCATTAGCATTTTTATGTGCTGGACGTTGATTGTTCTAGTACATACACACATGTAAGGAATATAGTTCCCCACATATTCATGTAGTCTCGTGAAGTAGAAATGACTAAGGATTTCCTTTCTTTTTTTTGAACTTAAAGCTAGATCGATCCTGTTTGGTTGTTACCTAAAATGAATCAAATCTTCAGTAAAAACTATCAACTCCTTGACTTATTTTCATTATCATGTATTTAAAAATACATTGTTATAAGCATTTAAACATAAAATCTGACAACTGAAACAACTCATAGCTAGTCCCTGGAATTTACTTCACAGAGCAGTATAGGTTGATGTTAGGCAAGTGACAGCTACTGCCTTTCTTGCAGTGAGTTCTTGACACCTCGGTCTCTGCCATTTCTTTGTGTATTGCTGCAGTGAACTTCAAATAGCAGGCATTTAAATCTTCAACTCCTGTCCACTTTGAATGACCTTGGATGGCCACCATAAGTGACAAGGAGACAGACAGCTAGGATATGACAAAACATTGCACAGGACAAGGGAGAAGGCTGAAAAATAAACTTTACTTGGGGCTTACATATTTCAGATCATAATGTGTCTGTGATGAGGAAAAATGCCAGCTTAACTTGAGAAAGAAATTTAGTTTTTAGGTACTGTGCCTGAGAGTCATTCAACTGGTGTAGGGGAAAAAAAAAACAATACAATAAGAATGAGTCAGGCTGGGTGGTGGTGGCACATGCCTTTAATCCCAGCACTCAGGAGGCAGAGCCAGGCAGATCTCTGTGAGTTCGAGGCCAGCCTGGTCTACAGAGTGAGATCCAAGACAGGCACCAAAACTACACAGAGAAACCCTGTCTCAAAAACACAAACAAACAAAAAAGAACGAGTCAGTTCTCTGAGACATGTGCAGAGAGAGAAGGGAAAGGGTCTTGGACTGACCCTTAGAAGCAATCACAGGAGGGGGTTGACAGAAATAGGCAGAAAAGGAATGCATCAGTGATGGCTGTTCTTGGTTTTCAACTTGACTGTATCATGATTTGAGCTAAACCCTAGTAGTTGGATACATCTGTGAGGGGTTTGTTTTTTAAATTAAAACTCTTGACGAGGAAAAACCCACCTTCAATCAGGGTATTTGAGAAGGGAATATCACCTTTCCTCTGGGCCACACTTTCTGGTGACAGCCTATGTAAAGAATACAGAAGAAGGAGGTTTTGCTCTTTGTCTGCTTGCTCTCACTCTCACTGACATTAGAGCTTGGTTCTTCAGGATTCTGGCATATACTGAAGACCAGCTAAGACACCCAGCTTTGTGGACTGAACAACTACTGGATTCTTGGATTTTCAACTGGTTAATAGCCATGGTTGGACTAGCTGGACCACAGCCTGTAACCATTTGAGGAAATCCTATATATATAATTTTACATAATTATTTTACATAATTAAATATAATGTATACATTTCTCTATCAATTCTGTTCCTCTATGGAACACTGACTATTACAGATTTCAATAGCAGAAATGGCTCTAGAGCAACAGAGAGTGAAATTATTAAGATCCCTAGGCTATTGGACCCATGACATCAAAGTTAGGTCTTCCATCATTCAGGATAACTCTTATATTCTAAAGACTTAATTATGTATTGGCATTAGTTCTTTTGAAATGCCAGTTCCTGGCTTTTTTAATTCTTAATTCTGTTTCCTCTGAGATGAACTTAATTAGGGTAACTTTTTAACCTACAGCATGATTTTTTTTTGGAGGGTGGAGAGTGTAGATCTCTTTCACTTTTGTTGCTGTTACTGTTATGGCTATTTACTAGCATTATTGTCATCTTTTCTGTCTATTTAACACATTGAATTTTTATCAATTTTACCTTGGATTGCATTTGTCACTGATGGTTCATATAATGGCTCAGTACTTGTATTTATTGCTGTTTTTTTTTGCCCCAATCCTTTAAAAATTCTGACATTATCTAAGGGCTAGCTATTTATGGTGGGTCTTTTCAAGTGTATATCCTCATATATACACTTCTTCCATCTTTCTCCATCCTCACTTTGTGTAGAGAGGCTGAGCTTAACTTTGAGTTCTTCACTGTTTGGCATCAAGAGATGGACAATAAGGAGCAGATGAATGCTTCTCTGTTTTTCTTCTGTACTGCCATCCAAGCAGATCACACCTTTTCCTCATGAACACTGTCCTGTCCACCTCTCAGTCTTTAAACTAAGCCTACCCATGATTTCTTGCAATTTCAGGGTCCATTCTCTTTTCTGTGGCTCTTCAGTGCTCCCAACCTGCTTAGAACCTACTTTGGGATTCTTAATTAGTGATGGGGGTGGGTCCAGCCAATTGTGAGTGGTTCCATCCCTGCACTGGTGGTCCTCCATTCTATAAGAAAGCAGGATACGCAAGCCAGGGGAAGCAAGCCAATAAGCAGCACCCCTCAATGATCTCTACATCAGCTCCTGCCTCCAGGTTCTTTCCCTGCTTAAAAGTTCCTGTCCTGACTTCCTCTGATGATGAACATCAATATGGATGTGTAAGCCAAACATGGTGTTTTGTCTCAGCAATAGAAACCTTAACCAGAACATTTGCCCACATATGGGAGAAATTACAATGGGAAAAAAGATATGTGGATGCTGTCTGCTATACTAGTCTCTTATTCTGGCAGGAAGGGTGGAAAGTAGAGGAAGACGAGGTGGAGGTGCTGGCTGACTAATTTTTAGAGCTGGCAGGTTCCAAGGAAAAGAGTGCAAGATAGACATGTGCTAAGGAGCACTTCCTGGTTTCCAAAAATATAGAATCCTTGGGAAAAATCAAGCAATAATAGGGGGGAAAAGTGAAGTATGAGTGATGAAGGATACCTCTGTAATACCTATCTCTCTTCTATCTATCTGTATCTGCATCTATATGTATACCTATATCTATATATCTGTCTATATCCATCTATCCATCTGACCTTCAAGACAGAGAGAGGGAAAGGAGAAAAAAAAATCTATGTGATTCTACATGCACATGAGGAAGGGAACCTGCACTAAAATGGTCCAGGCCAGGAAACTATGATAATCATACAATACACAGGCTTTGGATGTTTGGTTTTGGAAAGTTTTCTTCTCTTTTCTTTTCTTTTCTTTCTTTCTTTCTTTCTTTCTTTTTTTTTTTTTTTTTTTTTTTTACAATACCATTCAGTTCTTCATAACAGCCACAGATTCCCTTGTTCTCCCCCCAGCCCATCCCCCATTCCCACCTCCTCCAGGGCAAAACCTCCCCTGAGGACTGAGATCAACCTGGTAGATTCAGTCCAGGCAGGTCCAGTCCCCTCCTCCCAGATTGAGCCAAATGTCCCTGCATAAGTCCTAGGTTTCAAACAGCTAACTCATGCAATGAGCCCAGGACCTGGTACCACTGCCTAGATGCCTCTCAAACAGATCAAGCCAATCAACTGTCTCACCTATTCAGAGGGCCTGATCCAGTTGGGGCCCCCCAGCCTTTGGTTCATAGTTTATGCGTTTCCATTCGTTTGGCTATTTGTCTCTGTGCTTTATCCAACCTTGGTTTCAACAATTCTCACTCATATAAACCCTCCTCTTTCTCGCCAATTAGACTCCCAGCACTCCACCCGGGACCTAGCCGTGGATGTCTGCATTCAGATTCCTCAGTCCTTGGATGGGGTTTCTAGCACAACTATTAGGGTGTTTGGCCATCCCATCACCAGAGTAGGTCAGCTCTGGCTGTCTCTCGACCATTGCGAGCAGTCTTTTGTGGGGTTATCTTTGTGGATTTCTGTGGACCTCTTTAGCACTTTGTTTCTTCCTTTTCTCATGTGGTCTTCATTTACCATGGTCTCTTATTCCTTGTTCTCCCTCTCTGTTCTTGATCCAGCTGGGATCTCCAGCTCCCACAGTTTCTCTTTCCCTCGACCTTCGCCCTTCATTGCTCCCACTCATGTCCAGGTTGTTCATGTAGATCTCAGCCATTTCTCCATCATTGGGCGATCCTCGTGTCTTTTTTGGGGTCCCATTTTCAAGGTAGCCTCCCTGGTGATGTGAGTAGCAGTCCAGTCATCCTTGTTCCACATCTAGTATCCTCCTGTGAGTGAGTACCTACCATATTTGTCTTTCTGAGTCTGGGTTACCTCACTCAGGATGATTTTTTCTAGATCCATCCATTTGCCTGCAAACCTCATGATGTCATTGTTTTTCTCTGCTGAGTAGTATTCCATTGTGAATATGTGCCACAATTTATTTATCCATTCTTCAGTTGAAGGGCATCTAGGTTGTTTCCAGGTTTTGGCTATTACAAACAATGCTGATATGAACATAGCTGTAGCTCAACCGTTAAAGGCTAGGCTCACAACCAAAAATATAAGGGTTTTGGAAAATTTTCTAAGCAAGCAATGAAAGGGCCTCTTACAGCCTTGATTTTGAGGTTGTGGGAAATAGGGGCATATGGGATATAGGATCAATGTGACTGCTATAAGAACGGGAAACTGGCCGGGCGGGGTGGCGCACGCCTTAATCCAGCACTGGGGCAGAGGCAGGCGGATCTCTGTGAGTTCGAGGCCAGCCTGGGCTACAGAGTGAGATCCAGGAAAGGCGCAAAGCTACACAGAGAAACCCTGTCTCAAAAAACCAAAAAAAAAAAAAAAAAAAAAAAGAACGGAAACTAAGTAATACAACTACTTGATTTCCTATAAAATAAAGGATATAGAACCCGGGTAAAACAAGGGATGTCATATGCTGAGGAGGCTGACTGATAGAGTCACTACTGAACCATGAGTATCAAGGGCTGAAAGACAGTGGAGGAAGGATAGGAATTAGTAAGGGACTAGGTATGAGAGTGCCAATGTTTGACGCCCATATCACTGTATTCACAAGAGAACTAGGAATAAATTCATGCAGCAGCGACTGCAGGACTGATATTGGGCTTTTGTGGTTTTGCTGAGCTCTATGGTAGGGCATATTTTATGGAAGTGGAGAAGCTCTGGTCTACCTGAATGAGTTGACATATAAATCAGCTTCAATTAATGCAAAAACCAGTGATGGAAGCATACAATGCAGACAAAGTGTCTGTCTGGATAAGCTCAAAGGCAAACATGGTAATGTTTGTTTTGAACCAGATTTTGTGGGAAACAAAATTAGCAGAAAGCCAAATGGTGTCCTGGTGTGTTTCTAGAAGGCTCCTGCTATTGTTTTATCAAACGGATGTAATGTGCCTTTCAAATTGCCTTTGGAACATTTGTGTTTCTTTGCTTAGATGGTTGTTTCTTTCAGCAGCAGTCAGTTATGGGATGAAAATCATTGCATGGGGAGGTATACTGCAGAGACTCATAATCAGTGCAGCTCTTGAGACAAAGTGGCTGTGGCTATGGCATAGTGAGTGGCCTGATACTCAGCCATAGATTGAAGGAAGCAATGGTCATCTACAGAGTCAAGGAACACTGTAAAAGATGAGACAGAAGGGAAATAAATGCCAGAGTAAGAAACATGGTATAGTGTGGTTTAGAGTTTAAATTTTCACTTAACAGTTTTAAAGTTAACTCTTAAACAGAGAAAATGATTGTTTTCAACACCTTTGCATTTTCATTTGAGGCCTTAGAGATTGTTCTTATACCACAATAAAGTACATACTTTAGAAACAAAGGTCTTTTTGCCTTTAAGATGTCCTTTTTTGCTTTCTTTCACCCAGACTGAGACATGTGTGCTTCCTTATATTGAAGACTGAAGTGGAATCTGACCAAAATTCCGAATCTGCCAGGCCAGGGTGATGACGTACTGAAGTTTAAATTAGCACTATAATTCCTGCCTATTTAATAGTTAAAGGGGGAGGGGTGACTTCTTATTAGGAAGCCACATATGTCGTTAGTAAATTCTCTTTGCAAAATAATTTAAAATGTTTCACATTATTGACAAAAGGCAGTCACAATAGTGCCCTCTGTTCTTGCCAGAGAGTGGAGAGTGGCATCATTAGAGCAATTCACTGACAATAATCACTCCTGTTGTAGACTTTCTCCATGATATACGCTCTGTTACAGAAATGCTTTCCAGGGTTAATGCCAGGGTATTCTGTTCCTTCCATGGATTTCCTAGACCACCCTGACATCTAGCTCCAATTCTTTGGCCCTAAGATGATCAGGTCTCAATTGTAACATATTGGTTAATTGTGAGATTTATGTTTTAATTGTAGTGTTATTTGTCTGTTTTTAGTAGTATTTTACAATATCTACGTCTCTGTAAGTGACATGATAAATTTGTTTTGAATTCACTTGTGATATTGTTACAGTGAATTAATATTCTGGCCTGTATAATCTACTCAGAATACTTAACTTTTAAAATCAATTATCTGTTCAAATTTTTCTAGATTTTCTTTCTCTTTGGGTAAGTCCCATAAATTGTCTGTTCTTATTCAGAAAATAAAAACTCCCATGGTTTCTGGCCTTCCCGCACATCAGATTTTAGTAATAAAAGTTTTGGGTCCCAAAACTTCCAGATTCACAGAAAGATAAAGATTTCCCCACCAGGTGCCCATAGCAACAACTAAACATGCACAGACTATCCCTGGCCCCTGCTTGTCCTGTTTGCCACCATGTCATATGCAAACTTTTCAAGTCCCTTCGACTTATGAATTGGAGGATAAACTTATTGAAAAACAAAACAAAACAAAACAAAACAAAACAGGCAATGTGTTTTAAAAATAAATATCGATGTTAACGTTCTTTTAGACTTATTAAAGTCCCTTTTAACACCATTCCCTCTGCTCAGGAAATATTTGCTCTTATCCCTGGAAACTTTGAGCTCTCTGCCTGCGTTCTGCCACAGTCCACCCTTGTTTCCCGCTTAGCTCCTGACCTCTGATTCATCTCCTCTCGTCTGCGTCCAGCCCTTCCACTCGCTCCACATCTCCTGCGTTTCCTTAGTGATTGTTTTTCCATGCAGACTTTTATGAACTAGAACGAAGAGAATAGTGATGGGATCAATGAACGATTATAGACGTAATTTATCTGTTTGCTTCCATTTCAATCATTTCCCGCTTTTGTAACCTTCCCTGTCAGCCTGATACTTTGAGGTGCATTGAGCTTATTAAAGGAAAGGACAAGCCCTGGAAAACAAGCCAGAAATAAGTAAAGAGGAAGATTTAAAGATATCACATAAAACTTGCAGAGATCCAGGAAGCCTTTCTGGCAAAGAAACACTTCTCCTTTACAGAATGTGATTCTGTTTTTCTTACTGAAAACAGTAAAATTGTTTTTAAATTGATTTGCCTATGCAGGGCAGTGCGGTATTTTATCAGCCTCAATTCTCTGGTCTTTTCTTCCGAAAAGTCCCTAAGACTCCCTGGAAAAAGGCTCCCATGACCTGTCACACACGTTGAACCATCTCTCCCGTGATAATTTTCCTTTACAACTATTCCTCTGCTAGGACTTACAGAGTTCTCCATTGTGCTGCACTCTTGGCTACTGTAAATTTATGTTAGTTCAGAGGATGTCTTTCTTTTAGACAGAGTGCATGCACCTTGTCTTCAGCTTTCAAGGAAGCTGTCACCTAACACCAGAGGAGGCCGGCAACTTTATATGAACCATATGGTAAGTCCTCAGGACCCAACACCTAATGGCTGGACTGCAAAGTTATTTCAATGACAGGGGAAATAAAGAGGGAAGTATGGTCTCTCTTTGGAAGGAAAGCAAAACAAAATAAAACTGTAGGAGGAAACTAAGAGAATTAAAGTCCAAAGGAGAGCTCCTGGGAGCTTAAACACATTATTGTAAAGAATAATTCTATTTCCCATGAAAGCTAGAGCAGCTGAAAAATGAGACTGAGGGAAATGGAAGAACTCTTTACTTCAAGGGATAAGGTCATGCAGCTGAAAGAACTTAGAGCATGCCAAAATCTCCCCATCTCTTCTACACATGCAATGACTCAGTGCAAAGGTAAATGTATGGGTTGACCATGATTTTCAAGGTAGTATCTTACAATCATGATCTTGTAATGGAAAAGCTATAGAGATCAGACCTTAAAAAAATATTTCTCTATAAAAGTGAAATATTTGTTATAGCTTTATGTTAAAATTATGTTTGTCTTAGAATATTTCTTAGTCCTACTTTGTCTGTTCTAAATCTTTGTATTCTTGTTTTGATAAAATCATGTAACATGAATTTCTGTTTTAATCTAGAACATTTTAAGTGTGTCTTAAGAGACAAAGTCACATGGTAACTTTGAAAAATGCCTGCTATCCTCTCCAAATTTCCCAACCAAGGTGAATGAAATTTTAAAACATAGAAAATACCTATTTAAGAACTTAATAAAGTTATACAACTAGTTTTAGGAATATTTTATTGACAACACTATTTACATTTTCCAATTAAAAACATTATAAACCTATAAAATTTAAAAAACAATAAAACTATACAAAAATAAGCTAAATTGTCACTCACTTAGCAAAACAATAAAAATATATTTTATGTAGTTTCTCGTACTTCTGAAATTCTCAGGCAAATAGATAGAACTGAATGAAGCAACCCAGACACAGAAAGAAAAATATCACATATTTTCTCTCATTTGTGAATATTACCTTTGAATCTCTGCATGTTTTTTTTTTTTTTATTTAGAATTCCCATAGAGCTCAAGTCGAGGGATTTCCAAGTGTGGGGAGTGAGGACACACTGGTTGAGAGGGATAAAGAGAATAATGGAACATGGAAGGTAAATGCAATGAAGGATGGGAAGGCAGGGTAGAGGGAGAGAATACAGGAAGAGATAAGTAACCTTTTGAAAAAGTCACAGGGAAACCTACTACTTTTTATGCCTCCTTAAATATATCCATATACACACACTGAAAGATTTTAAATAGAAATACCCTTTAAAGGGGAGATGATATCCCTACCAGACACCACAGACTACCAAATGAAAGGCCCATACCCAGAAATGGGCTACTTCTTTTAGAATTTTTGTCAGCGAAGTTCCATAGACCCTCAAATATTGAAAGCTATTACTTTGCTCCTTCTTACCCTCCAGAGCTTGATGGTATCGTCATTGTTGAGGGTAACACATACTTGAGTTCTAGAATGTGGAGAAATCAAATTTGTACTAACATGGAAGCTTCATCATTACTGGATAATTTTTCTTATTCTGGAATGTTCTACGAAAGTCACTTGATTAAAAAAAAAATTATCAATCTTCTCTAGCTTTGAACCCTAAAATCTACAATAGCAACTGGCCTGACAAGATATGCCTACTTGTGGCATAAATGTCATCATGGCAGTAAGCAACCAGTTTCTGATTATATGTAAGCCCTACCCTACAAGAAGGAGTTATGCAGGGCAAGGACTTATGGCAGGACAAATCATATGCTCTAGGGAAGAATTACTATTACTATTATGCTTCAAAATGGAAATAGCATTAAACTGACTCCTAATAATTTATCATCATATCCATAAATTAGTACATTTTTCTACTTTGAAGAGAAAAGCTTCTTTTTGTAGTAGATGGTCATTATTGTTAGAGTCTCATCACTGACCAAAATACAAAAAATAAAGTTGTGGTAGAATGCTCATCTCTACCTGGTCATCTATCTTACACTCATTCCTCTTAAGGCTCCAGGATCATTATAGAAGAAGGAGTAGGAGACTGTAATAACCAGAGGAAGTAGACAGTCACAACAAAATAAGAGTTTTCCAGGCTCAGCAGGGCAGTTGCACATATGAAATCACAGTGGTTGGTTTTCTTTAAGGGGATGGCCCTTGTAAGTTTATCAGGCTCCAGTGGATGGTGACACACCCAGGAGTATATAGGCAACACAAATTATATTTGTTGTCATTTTTGAAAGACATAAGGACATAAAGTTGGGAGGAGAGGAAGTTGCGAAGAGTTGGATGAAGAGTGAACATAAAATGCTTTGAACAAACAACAAAAATTGTTTGAGAAAATATCATATTCTCAAACAATTCATAAAAATATTAAAAAAAATCAAAATTTACCACCCAAATATTATATACCTATAAAATTTAAAAAGGTTAAAACTATATAAAGGCACCAGGTGGCGGTGGCACATGCCTTTAATCCCAGCACTCGGGAGGCAGAGCCAGGAGGATCTCTGTGAGTTCGAGGCCAGCCTGGTCTACAGAGCAAGATCCAGAACAGGCACCAAAGCTACACATAGAAACCCTGTCTCAAACAAAACAACAACAACACCAAAAAAAAAAAAAAAACAAAACACTATATAAAGGCAAACTAGAAATCCAACTCTTAATTCAGCAAAGCTCATAACAATATATACATTTGGGTAGTTTCCCCTACATAAATTTATTGAAATCACTTTCTGTAGGCCCTGTTCTACTGCACTCATCATTCCACAACTTTGAAAGCACTTTTCTATGACTTTTAATGTTTGGTTTAATTCAGTAATTTCATGGAATGTAACACAAGGATGTAGCATCAATTATTAGTGTATGGGAGGGAGGCAGGAGAAAAGACAAAGGAAGAGAGTGAAAGAAGAGAGAAAGGGAGGAAGAGAAAGAAGAGAGGAGGGGGAGAAAAAGAGGAGAGAGAATCAACCAATTCTAGGAATTTGTTATAAGTTATATAAGTAATTGATTTAAATTATTGTTACAGGAAGGAGTTTTTCTTGAGAGAAAATACATCTCTCTTTAGGAAAGATGAGTAGAAGTGTTGAAAAATGTATGTATATATTCCATTCATTCATTCATTCACTCATTCATCTAATTGAAAATAGATTCTTCTCTTATACAATGTATCCTGACCACAGTTTTCCCTCCCTCCACTCTTTCAAGCTACCCCCTCACCCCCCTCCTCTACTATTCCCACTCCCCTGCTGTTGTTTCCCTTCAGAAAAGAGCAGGCCTTCCTAGAAACAACCAAACATGACAAAACAAAATATAATAAGGCAAGGCAAAAGCCTTTTAATATCAGTATACCATAACATGTTCCTGATTCTCTTATTAATGCACAAAACTACCTGCCTTACTTTAGTTTTTAAAGTGAAGAGTGCTCTAGGGTAATGGAATCCTGGCTGTCTTCAGAAAGCCAGCAAAGATGGCAGTCACACAAAATATTCACATATGACTCTGATAAATTACAGCAAAGTCCACAATATGCACCTATTGATCATTTTGCCTCTCTTCTGGTGTAACAGTAGCCTTTCTTGATTTATCTGCTTGTTTTTGTATTCTGTGAATCACACCTACCTTGCATCATTATGATTTTTAAATTCTGTATTTTTTTAAAGTGAAGCAAAAATCAAAGACATTCATGAAGCAATATGATTGCAGAATCCTTTTGACCTTTAACGAGCTATCCTTTTTGTGTGTGCTTTCTGAAATCCAATTTAACATGAATTCCTTTTAGGTTTACTTTTACTCTTTTCAGTGGATGCCTTTAAGTGTGTATGAAAAGAACAACCCTCTCTTTTGAATCTTAGTTTAGTGATTTTGGAATTGTTTAGAGAAAAAGGAAAAAGTAAAACTGGAAAATAAAGGAATTGTAAGATTACAATTATTAGGATCCATCAAAATTCTCATTTATGTGTTTCATTTATGTGTTCTCAATATATTTTGAGGGGTATAATATTCCCATTTTCTTGCTACCTAATATTAACTTCTGAACAATGAAATACTTTTGCCAAAAGAAAAGCACTGAAAAACATCTTAATTGAGGTGGAAAATTCGGTGACATTTATTACAAAGAATAGGATATCTTCCCATGCTTTTCAGTGGGTTAGAAGATGTTGGAAACACATTGATGCATTTGAAAGCAAATTATATTTCAGACTTTACACTGTTGTGTGTGAGGGTCTGGAAGTACCTTTCTCTGTAACCAAGATCCAAGGATCAGCTTCATGAGTTCACAATGATAATACTAATGTTTTATGTAATTGGCAGTCCACATTTCATCCATGCCAGTTTGCAGTTGAAGTTTTCCTGATCCTGCCCTGCTCCCGAGGCCTTGAGGTTCCATGGCCATTCAGACCCAAATAAACACACAGCAGTTTATATGAATTAAAACTGCTCGGCCATTAGCTGAGGCTAACTACTGACTAGCTCTTACACTTAAACTCAGCCCATTTCTGTTAATCTATATGTTGTCACCTGTTCTGTGGCTTTACCTGTGTGCCATTACATGCCGCTCTCTGGATGGCAGGCTGGTATCTCCTGACTCAGCCTTCCACTTCCCAGAATTCTCCTTGTCTGCTTATCCTACCTATATTTCCTGCCTGGCTACTGGGCAATCAGTGTTTTATTTATCAACCAATCATAGCAACACATTCACAGCATACAGAACATCCCACAGCATCTCCCCTTTTCTGTCTAATCAAAAAGGAAAGGTTTAACTTTAACATGGTAAAATTACATGTATCAAAACAGTAATCAAGCAAGAATTACAGTTATAATATCTAGTCTATTTGTATTTGGCAAAACCAAAGAAACTATTCTATCCTATATTTGTGAGTCTAAAGTTTTATATCTAATTTATCTTTTATCATAACCAAGGAAAATATAATTGTAACTATCTAGTCTTCAACTACATAAAAGACTTCAGAAGGATATAATATTACCTAAGTAAACAGGAAGCGCATTATAAGCAAAAACCCAGAATAACAGAGACAGCTGCCTGCCTGGACAGTTATCCAAAGTTCTTCTGTAACATTAGGGCATTCATCTTCAGCCTATAGGTCTAGAGTCTGTCAGTCACTTTTCTCTGTGTCCTGTAGAATGTCTGGCAGTTTCTTCTGTGAAGCAGGAACCTAAAGGACCATTTTGCCTTGCAAAATTCATTGGTTACCTTCCTATGGGTCCTGCATGTCCAGTCGATGCAACATTTTTTCAAGCAGTCAGGCAGAACTATTTCTTTGCCCAAATGACTATTTTGCCAAGAAGAAGATAAACTCCATATACAGTGTCTTTGATGCCCATCTTTCTCTCTGAAGTAAATTGGTGCTGCCAAGAGCAGATATGTTTCACTGTCCATAAAGTCTAAGTTTTTAAAACATTTAAAATGCCACATTCTGTAGGTCTTTGAAGAGTTTGAAGATTACTAACTGAAATATATCTATATCTAGAAAACTTAACATGACTGTGAATTTGACTATCATAGAAGACTAACTATTAATCTGTATTTCTTAATTATCCATTACAATTTAAAAGAGTTACATAAACATAACACCTTGTCGCACCTTAATAGCACTCAGCAGACAGTATCTCTGTGATTCGACCACTCTACAAGTGATCCAAAAGCTAACTACACAGAAACCTGTTCGAAAAAAAAAAAAAAAAAAAAAAAAAAAAAAAAAAAAAAAAAAAAAAAAAAAAAAATAATACTAAACAAAGAGAAATATATATAGTATAACAAAATCAACTCTAAGTTTCTATCAATAAACTAAAATCCATAGCAATGTAAAACACGTTTATACAAGTTGTTGCTCTTTAAAGTAGGTTCATCATATCTATATTCTACATTTCTAAACAACTAGTTGGTCTAATCATGATCCAGTGTTCTTTCATATCATTTTTCTGCCTGTGTATGATTCAAACAAAGGACAGTAGAGTCAAGATATATCTGATAAGAAATGTGCTTTTATGTCTTTTTAGACTTTTTTAGTCAGTTTCTCAATTGTGCTCTCTGAGACAGGAACTCATATAACCCAGGCTAACTTTGAACTTAGGTGTGGCTAAGGGGACTTTGAACTTTGGACTTCCTTCCTCCATCTCCCAAACTCTGGAATTCTAGGCACAAACTTCAAATGCTTGACTTTGTTTTCTGTGAAATTGACATTTTCAAGGGTAGAGTTGCTCTAAACTTTTATATTTAAATACAATATTTGTTATTCCATGTTTTCTGATGTCTTCTTAAAATTAGGGTAACACTACACATTTAGAAATGTGTCTTCAAGTTGTTGTTAGCTGTTGACAGAATCCAGTGCCTGGTCAATATGTTGCCTGATTACTCCACTGGACTATTCATGGGTAATCTACTTTCACAGTTATAATGAGTATGCAGTGTATAAGGCCAGTTTGAAAAAGTCCTTGAAATGATGCTCCCATGAAAACTCCAGTGCAGACTTATGAGCTGATGGTACCTCATCCAACCTTAGTGTACTGACTGAAAGACAATGAACAGGAAGAATTATCGCTTCTGCTACATGCTACATTTCTACTTTTCTCACTTTCTTGGTATCCCACTGTGAGACAGAAAGCACCCTCACTTCCATCAGTCCTATCTCTCATTCCTTCACCTACTTTTATAAGCATGGATATATTAATCTCTACATTTCACGTTTTATAATTATTATTTTTCCTTATTATCTGGTGTTTTTTTATTATTTGAACAATAGAAAATTGCTGAATTTTGTATCCTTGTGATATGATTTTTAAATAACTTATTTTTTTTTTGTAGAATAACAAAACACTCTGAGCTCATTTTGTATCCACCTATCCCAGCTTTTCATTTGTCATTTCTGTGAAGAACTCTGGCTGGGGCCTTAGGGACTCTCTGTACTCACTGATCAGTTATTATACAGTCTATTTGCCTGGGGGAATTGGGGAAACCACTCCCTGACTGGTATCCTGGGCTGTACAAGTGGAGAAAGGGATCTCAGCAGCAAGCTTCCATTCATTGCTCTCTTCCTCTATGTCATGTGACCCACTGCTTCAAGCTCTTGTACCTTGAACTAAAGCAAACTTTTCTTTCTTTAAGTTGCCTTTGTCAGAATAGCAGGAACAGAGATAAAGACAAACATCAACCTTGTATAAGTAATTACATAATGATAATAGTATATGTATCACAAATAGGATGAAAAACTAATGGAAAAGGGCAATAATACTGAAAAAAGTCAATTTGGCATTAGATAATATCTTTATCAGCATCAAATAAAAATATCTTGCAATGATATTAGTGAAATTGCTTCAGTAATTCCCCCCAAAAGAGTAATACCTCTCTACCTTGATGTTACAGGCTGTCTCTGACCCCTTTGATTATTTACCAGTATAGAGACCCTTGTACTTATCCACAAAAAGCAATATTTAGCTCACTAGTAAATGACTGGTGATTTTAAGATAAACTGAAAATGATTGTTTTTGATATGGGACTATAAGACTTATTTGAATACTTTGTGTAAAAAGTTGAGTGATCATAGCTGGTGGTAATAAGGGTGTTTTAGTCTAAGTACTTGGGCAGTGGGTGATACAAGGAGAGATTAACATATTACAGGAATACATTTTACCTGAAAAAAAATCTTGGCTCACAGTAAGGAATAGAAAATACTTGATATTTAAAGGCTATATGAAATGTGTGATACAGTTACATTGCTTAATTACTGTAGTAATTTAACCTATAAAATGTTATAGCCTAGATTATACATAGTTTATATTCTTCATGCATCATTTATGGTTATTATGGTCTAGTTTCCTGAGGTCAATTGGGGTCACTAAGTGCTAAATAATTCAATAGCCTAGTCTTCCTTTAGTCTAGATAGCCCATTCTACTAAATTTATATAGCAGATAAACCTCTAAGTAAAGCTTTTATGATTGGATCAGAGACCTTCTATCTGAACACAATTCTGGGGAAAGCTCAGAGATCTTTCTCTTCACTATACTTAAGGCATATGAAATTCTACAGCAGAAATGATCATGAATATCTGAGAGGATTTACATACTAATAACAAAATAATGTAGAATGAAGCTCACCACACTGTTTCTGTGCTTAAGAAGAGAGTTACACACACAACATATGGCCACAGTAGCTCTTCATAACCAAAGAATTTTAAAGAAAAATAAGTCATAATATGATGATTTGTATGATGTTATTCAATAAAGTCTTGTTTGTAATCTTGTTCCAACACCACCAGCACCTCCAATGAACATGAGAAGAGTTCTCATTTTTCCTCTCCCCCTTGCTTTTGCATACTTGCATGGATCCTGTTAGGGTCCAAGAGAAGTCCCACAAAAGACCACCAGACATGTATGCAATCAGCAAGAATGCTTCACTCTCAAGAGTAAAAGGTTTCAGCATGCTAAGGCCACACATTCGACACAAAGGCAAAATGGCAACCTGACAGAAGCTTGCAGGCTCCTTTTACACACAGCCAAAGGAATTCCAAAGGCAATGAAGTCATTCTGTCTAGGATTGGCTTATGCAAGTGGCAATCATATTAGTACATTCCTAATTGGTTAGGGTAAGCAGGAGTTTTTAGTTTTTCCATTTGGGGATAAATCTGGACAAGTCCTAGGCTCTGTCCTTACTTACTTGGTTATTGTCTTGAGATACTCTGAGGGCTGACTCAGGCCTGGTACATGCAGTTCCTCTCATCTTTTTCTATAGGGGGCACTGGTGCTTCATGGCTTCCTCTGGAACTGTCTGTTCAGCTTCAAGAGGAAGTAACTGAGGCCTAGTTCTTAAATGAGTTATTAGGAGCCTGTCATAGTATTTGCCTAGCATTCTCAGATCCCAAGTAGGAAGCTGCTCAGTACAGGAATGGTAGTCTGACTCCAGATTCTGCTCATGTAAAAACTGGGAAACTGAGGTGTACTTCCATTCAAATATCCCATGTTGCTTGGCTATATGGAGCAGATTTGAATGTAAGTCAAATATTCTCACTCCAAATACCACCAATTGATTCAAAATCTTCCATTTATTAATACTGTTCTTAGAAAAAAAATAGGAACAAAATTGACTTAAATTCTAAAACATATCTCACATCTCCAACTGGTGGTTAGTTGGTTCTACCTGAGAAAAATGAGCAAAGATGGGAAATTCTTCCTAGGCGATACCAAAATAGGTCTTACTAGAACATATAGAGAATGGAATTGTCCTTAATTTTCTACAAAAGTATTTTTAATATCAAAATTAATCATGGGCTCCTGTAGTTAGATTATTGTATGATGAGGATTATGATAAAAGTATCTTTTGTTATTTCTTTTTGCAATATATGCAATTGCAGAGCAACATGCATTTGTAGGGTCCTTTGCAAAAGTTCTGCTAGCATCATTTAGCGATTTGTGATTCCTCCATGGGAATATCGGAGAAGAAGCAATGTAGAAATCTGAATTTTAAAAGGTCTGCCCAAGACTGGGCCACCTTAAAAGCCAGCAGCCATCTTAGACAGTGTTGCTAGCCACACAATGCCATTAGTCACCATGTTAGTATTCTATTTGGGGTCGGAATTTGATATCAAGTGTAAAACTGGAGGAAACCCAGTGCTTTGATGGATGCTGTTTCCTTGGATGTTGCTTTGCCTCAGCTATCAGTAAAATACACAGGTCCAGTTTCTTCCTATCTGCTTTATGTATAACAGGCCCAAATAAAAAATACTATATATAGTTATAATTGACTCCACTCAATACCTCCATTTACTTATATTTTTATAGAAAGATAATTATGAGGTTGTTTTATATCCCAATGAAACAGGCATTTCATTAAACTTTTAGCATTGCCTTCTGCTGTTTCTAATTTATAATAAAAAGTAAATTATATCACTTTGTCATCTTGTGTATCGTAGCAGCAAAATGTCAAGTTATCATTTCTTAGCATCTTGATTAATTGACTTATTAACGATTCTACAAGTTAAGAAAGTAAACTTCTGCCGGGCGGTGGTGGCGCATGCCTTTAATCCCAGCACTTGGGAGGCAGAGCCAGGTGGATCTCTGTGAGTTCAAGGCCAGCCTGGGCTACCAAGTGAGTTCCAGGAAAGGCACAATGCTACACAGAGAAATCCTGTCTTGAAAAACCAAAAAAAAAAAAAAAAAAAAAAAGTAAACTTCTATGGGGTAGATCTTATTGGAGCTAACAAAAAACATATTAGAAACCTTAAATTAGTCATTACCCTATTGTTCTTTCATTTTTCATCAAAATTACACTTAATTTATATTACTGTTCTAAGAAAGGAAAATGATACTTCTCTTGGTTTTTATGATTACACTGAATAGTGCAGAAGACTATTACTAAACATTATTAGCACTTGCTCATCTTTAAAATGTGATCATTTAGCCGGGCGTTGGTGGCGCACGCCTTTAATCCCAGCATTCGGGAGGCAGAGCCAGGTGGATCTCTGTGAGTTCGAGGCCAGCCTGGGCTACCAAGTGAGCTCCAGGAAAGGCGCAAAGCTACACAGAGAAACCCTGTCTCGAAAAATCAAAAAAAAAAAAAAAAGTGATCATTTTAGAGCCAGGGGAGAGAAGACTCATGAGGCAAAGGGGCATATCGATAAGGCCAGGGATCTGAGTCATTCCCCAGCATTCATATAGAGAAAGGAGAGAGTTGCCTCTCACAAGATCTCTCCTGACCTGCACATGTGTCTGTGGGCACATGTATTCACACACACACACACACACACACACACACACACACACACACACACACACACACGAGAGAAGAGAGAGAGAGAGAGAGAGAGAGATAGCCAAGACAGAGACACAGAGTGAGACATATACATATCCACACACAAGTTTTTATATATATATATAAAAACTTCAGGTTTCACAGCCTTGTTTCTAAGTTACTGGGTTCATAGCTCACCTTCTTATTTTATTGTCAGATTTCTTCACATGTTTTTAACAGCATCATGCTCCATACTGCTGATAGCTAATTTATTGTCGAGTGTCTCTGCCAGCTCTGTTGATGATTTCTGCCTTTGCTTTTGTAGTTTCTTGTAATGATTCTCACTATTAGAAACTCTCCAGAACCCATATTTCCTTAGAGGTAGGCCTGATTAATCACAGAGTCTGATAAAATAAAATAATGATTATGTTATTAAATTCCATTTGCTGTTAGGCTATACGTTAATTCCATGTAGGCATTACAGATCATTGGGAGAAAGTAGCTCTCAATTATCCTAATGACATTTTAATTTAAAGGTGTATATATGAAAGTTACATATAAATTGGAATAACTTTAAAAGTGGGTCAGGTGCATCTATATTGACAAAATTTTTCCAGTAAAAATTAAAATAGCCTTCAGCTGTTCCTTTTGACCATGAAAACTGACTAATAAGAAAGTAATATTACCAAATATTTTAAGCAAAAATTTTAAATTGACAACCATAGATATTATTAAGTACAACCTTTATTTTATTTTTACAACTTACTCTATATTTTTAGTATGTAAGTATATAAGGTATAACTTTTTAAAAATTTTTTGTTAGAGGTGAGGCTTGAGCTTAAGTAGGGCCTCGGACCTGCTAAGTAAGCACTTTACCACTGAATTCTTTCCCATACCAAAACAGAAACAGATCTCAAGTGACAAAAGAGTAACTCTTCTATCTTCCCACTTTGTGATGATGAATCCATAGAAAATTATTTAGGAAAGCTTAAAAACATGAAGCAAACAGGTTGGTCATCAAGTTGAAATGTTTCTAAGTGTTCATCACAGACCCACAAGTGATAACTGAAAGTTTCCATAGCAACAGAGATAGCTCTGCCTCATTGGCACTGGGCACTTTCAGGAATTCATATTTGCTTTAGAAAAAGAAGCCCCAGCTGCATGTGATGGCACGTAAGAAGGCCTTATCAGTCAAGCTATGAGGCGGGGTGAAGAGGAGTTCAAGACCAGTCTGCGCTATACAGTGAGAACAGAAAAAAGGGAAAGAAAGGTCAGAATGGAGCGAAACAGTGGCAGCTGAGTGCGTCTTCCTCACAGACCCTCCAGTTTGAAGAGCTATTCGCACAGCAAACTGTGCCAGGTTAGAGAGCACAGGTCCCTGTTTAAGTAGACCAAAAGGAAAAGATGAACTGAAAGGGGCAGGGAAGAATGCCTTGCCAGGATTACCCTCCCTCTATTCAAACAGTATAGCATTGAGAATGAGTCCTCCTGCTTGGAGGAGGGAGAGGAAATCTGACCTGGGTCTCAGGTTTGCAAGCTAGTAGTGGGTCCAGCATGGTAAAGTCTGTTGCTATGCCTTGCCCCATGATCCCTGCTACCAGGCTGATACCTGTGGACCGAGACTCAGGAACACTATAGCAGCATATGGCTACCTTACTGCCTGCACCATGTCTGCACTATCCTCAATCAACAGAAAGAGAACAAAGCTCCACATACTAGAACGAAGGGCACAAAAGCCATCCCAAGCCATGGCCTGGAAGCTCAGTGCTGAGCCTACTGTGGTGATGGGATCTGGCGATAGGCAGACTTCGAAAGCCCCTATGTCCAAGCCAGAGATCGCAGAGGGAAACCATAGATTTACCTAGGCACTGAGATTATGAACAGAAGTCCTGTGTTGTGGTGTTGTTTGACATGAATTTCTGCTTGCATCAATGCTACCCTGAGGCAACACTGCTCCTCTGCCTCCAGATTCCCACTTACCTTTCTTTCTTTGTAAGAGTCGGGCATAAACAAGTTAACTGCAGTCTTGATAGCCAAGGAGCTGTATCTGCCATCTGTGCCCAGACTTCAGGCTAACCAGAAACATGCAGGTCAGTGTCTGCAGACAAGCCTATAGACCTGGTCTAGCAACAAACAGAGACTCAAGCCTAGGTGGTTCAGCTTGCATCAGCACCATCTCTAGCAAAGGACTAGATGCACAGCTGTGGAACTTTGTGCTGTGGGACTTAAGATGTGATGCAGCTGAACGTCGGCTTTGGAATACATGGAATTTCCTTCAGCAATACAGCCCCAACCTTGCAGGCCATAGAATGGAACAAGGCTAGGTTCGCTGGGGGAAGGATAGTACAGTAGGTGCAAGACTTTATCTTTGATCTCAGTACTGAGCTGGTGAACACTAACACTAGCAGATTCTAGTGTTTTCTGTCAGCTAGGTTGGTGGCCACAGCTGGAGCCTTGGCAAGAGTCCTGGTATCACATGGAGGCAGGCATGTGACCCCAGTCTCTTGGACTTCTACCTTAAGCAGCATTACTTGTGGCTGATTGCAGCAATTTGGGGCCACTAGTCCATCTTCCATCTAAGCCATAGGCATCCACTAAGGTGGGAGCCCTGGTCCCATCCCAGTGTTACTGTGTTTCTGGTGGCCTGTAGGTTCACATTGTGACACAGTTTGCAGTATTGGTGACATGAGCCTTTTGTTGATTCCTCCATGGTTGATCCTTCAAGAACCAAGAAGAATCCCCCAGAAGTGGCTCACTGGCCAGCAGTTATGGAAAAGCCACCTGAACTTGTTCCGTGCCTAGGAAAGATATTGGAAGGAGGTACCCTTTTGAAGTCTTCCTTCAATTCTGCTGATAAACAAATGGGCAGCAGATTTGAAATAAACCATGGCTTGACTTGCCCTCTAGTGCTGAAATAAGGACAACACATAAGAGCAGACTCACTTATAGACAACACCTAGTGTTGAAGAAGTAAAAGTAAATACAAGTTCACAAAAATACACAGTCTTTTTTAAGACATTCTGGAAAGACCAGCACATAATAACTAGACAACAAAGACTTTAATAAACACCCAATTTTTAATACACAGGTATTCCAGTACAAACCAAGATTTCAAAAAAAAAAATAGAATTATACCAATAGTCGAAATAAGGCACCAGAAAAGGAACAATACATGTGAATTCTGGCACGAAGAATTTAAAACATCTGTTTAGAGGAAACCCATTATGCTTTGAGAAAATACAGAGAAGTGGTTCAATACTCCCACAAAAAAAAATGAAGAGAAGGATGGAAGCAATTTTTGGAAAAAGCAAACAGAAACCCTTGAGCTGAAAAAATACATTAAGCAAGATTTAAAACATGATAGAAGATATTAATGGTGAGATATATCAAAGAAAACCTTAGTGATCTCACAGCTATTTGAAAATATACCAATGGAGGAGGGAAGGAGAGAAAGGAATGGAGACAAAGAAGAAAAATTGCAGGGCTTTGTGATTGCATTAAAAGAGCAAATAGAAATTCAGAGGAATTTTGAGACGAGCAAAAGGGATGAAAAGGGTAGAAAGCTTTTTATCAAAGAGGCAATAGCAGAAAACTTTTCAAACCTAGGAAACAACACAGATATCCAGGTACAGAAAGGTCAAGGCCATCAGTAATATTTAAGTAAACCAAATATAAAAGAAAAGTACTTTGATATGTTAGATTTTGCTGAAGCCCAGGGGAGACCTGCCTCTTTCTGAGTCAATACGAATCAGGGCTGGGAATGGGAGGAGAGGAGGGAGGGAGGGAGGCTGCAGTCGAGATGTAAAATAAATAAATTATTTAATAAAAAAAGAAAAGTACTATAATCTGTCTCTAAATGGGAAAGAATGGGAGATGAGTATCAAAGAAGCAAGATGGAATAACAAATGACACATAAAGTCATCCCAATTAACCAGACAACAGGCATCTCAACAGGAGCTTTACAGGGCAAGAAAGAGTCATAGTCATCTTGTCTAAGGTTCAGTGATCATCATGGAAGACAGGGTGGAAAGGATGTAAGCAGCAGAGGATGTGACAGGAGCCAGGAAAAGCTCTCTTCTGGACATGGCATGGATTTTGTGCCCTGGAACTGCTGGAACTCACAACAGCAGTGGCAACTTACACAAGTCCTGTGTGAGACTGGACTTAGGAACACCACATCACAGGTGGGGCATGGCACAGAAGGCCACACCTCTCCCTGAGGAAGTATAAGCAGTTAGAGGTTTCTAGAAAGGGGGTCCACTGTCTCAGTGGTGGGGCAGCTGGTGAATCCTTCTGGCCAAAGTGAAAAAACCACCATTTACATTACCCTAATTGAATGCAGTGGGCCATAGACAACAGCCAAAAGACATGGAAGTAGGTAAGGGCTTTGTGGGGAAGAACGTTCTTTGAGGGGCCCTTGGCAGTGGGACCAGGATCTATCCCTGGTACGTGAGCTGGCTTTTTGGAGCCTATTCCCTATGTGGGATACCTTGCTCAGCCTAGATGCAGGGAGGAGGGGCTTGGTCCTGCCTCAACTGAAGGTACCAGGCTTTATTGACTTCCCTGGGGAGGCCTTACCCTTTTGGGGGAGTGGATAGGGGATGGACCGGGGGGAGGTTGGGAAGGGAGTCAGGAGGAAGGATGGGGGGGGGAAACTGTGGTTGGTATGTAAAATGAATTTAAACATTTTAAAAAAGAATAATGGGGTGTATATGATAAAAATACATTATGCATATAAAATTATGAAAAGATATTTTAAGGTAAAGAGAAACAAAAGAAAAGAAGAACCTTGTAAACCTATATGATCTATAAAGCAAATAAAATAACAGTTGAGTACAGGGCTGTCTAATAGAAAGACCACTGTAGCCACAGACATAAATTGAAATGTCCAATAATCACCTTCAACAATTTCAAAAGCATGATTCTGAAGCTAAGCTTCTATGGGTCAGTCAAGAAGTCAGAACCAATTCCACTCTTGCAGCATTTAGGTGAATAACCAAAGAGAAATGAGGAGAGCGATGACTCTGTAGAAGTAATTCAGTATTTAGAGAGCAGTTAAGGCATCTTCCCAGATTTCAGCCCTTGAAAGGCTCTAACAAATGTGGATTAAGAAGACATTTGTCTTGGTCATTGCATACATTTTGTTGTTATACATGAATTTGGGGGCATTTTGCCCATTGTTTACTCCACAGAAATGGCAATGAAGGGAATCTTAAGAGTGTTTCATGTGGACACAGACATTTTCATGTGCTTTGCTTTACTGCGTCCCCCATTACTCTCATCCTAATTGCTGTGTTATTGACTAATGTGTACATGTCTGTTGAAAGATATGAATCAGCTTTATGAGACTTAATATGGCAAAATCTAAAGCCATTTGTCTCTGAAAGGACAGTGTCTACTTAGCATTAACAATAAGTTATATTGTGCTAGCATCATAACATTGAATCATAACATCCCATTTCAACTGATTCTACAATGCTCTAAGTTGCTCTTTAGAGTTCCTAAGTTGCAATGCTAAAAATATGTATTTATCATCTTTCCCAACACCATGTTTTTCTTTTTCAAGCTCCTTCTGCAACCATATACCTGTTACTAGGTTTGGTTAGGATCTATACTAGCCTCTTTCTTTCTCTGCCCTCACAGTGGAAGGAGAAGAAATGGCAGGTACCATCTCATGACTCTTTGAGTTTGTAGTTTTCACTTCCCCCAAGAGATTTTACCAAGCACCCTGAGCAATCAGTGTCTACAGGTGGTATAACCATTTGATGGACACACATTAACTAGAGGGCAGAATCTTTCTGGCCTCCCCTGCCATCCCTTAACCAGGGACCATTGTTCTGCAAGTAAGTACTATGCACTACTCATCTCTAAGTGGCAAAGGAAAGTACAGCCCCCTTCTCTCTGAAACCTCTAACAGAGAAATCACCCTTTTGTCTTGAGGCCCTAAACTTTCCCCAGAGCCTATGCCGTGCTATTTTTTCATGGTATTAAATATAATTAGAGATAGTTTTAAAAAGATACTAGAAGTTTATAGAAGGTCATAAGTTAAAGACAAAAAAAAAAAAAACCTACAGCATCTTAATTTCTTACTTTACCAGCTTTGCTCATTGTCAGTGTCCTTACCTACACTACATGTCAGTAGCCTGCAATGCACAAAGTCCCAACTAAGCATTGTGTCCCTCTCAGCCTTTGTGACCTACTTGCCAAGTAACATGTTCTTTCTTTATTCAGAAAAGCTTAACATCTTTTTATAGTTCTTTACCATGAACACAAGTTCAAACAAATGTAAAAAGAAAGATTTGAAGAAACATTGAAATGAATGCATGCATTTTTTTTGTTCTGTAGTGAAAGTTCCCACATTATAGAAAAAGTGTTTTGCTTATAAATCACACCCTGTACAGAAATATAACTGGGTTAGTGGCCACTGATGCTACACACCAGCCCCACATTCTGGAGCCCATATTAACTGTCCAGCTAAGAGAAAGTTGTTTAACATGTGTGCTTCGCTTTTGTTTGCTGGAAAAACTGGGCAATAGTCCCATCTACTTTATAAGGTTTTAAGCAATGAATACACGAGATAACTCAAATGATATACAAAATCACTGTATGTAGTGAAATTTGACAAATATTAGCTATTTTTAGGTTTGTATATCAAAGTAACAAACCTGTTTCTTAGCAGGAATAAACATGAATTTGTCCTAGGCTTTTTAGTACCCTCTTATGATATGATAATGGAGCATGATGAAGGAGAAGTGATTTGGGAATTATTGTTAAACTAGTGTATGGTGAAATATTTAAGCAGTGGGATAAATCATTCTGGGGATTGATTTTGTATTTGCAGTGGGTTAGGAACATCATACAAAGCCTCCCTTTCTTGTTCCTAGTGTATGCTGCTCTTCTTCAAAGTAGGATGGAGCTGGTCTGCAAAGAACCACATGGTCTCAAGGTCATGTGAACAGCAGATAACCTGACTGTGACTTTCTATGGATCACCAGTTCCTAGAGCCTCAATGAGCTTTATCTTGTGAGTCTGCAGCATGGTGTAGACATAGAATAGTTAATGTGCAATTCATCTGTTGTTTAGACTGTGCAGATGAAGGGCTAGAGGTATGTAAAGGTTAAGGACTGGGCCAAGGTTTAGTGTTGACTCAGTTTATTGGGCTATTGAACTTTATCAAGGAGATTACAACATAAATTTTTCCTATTATGTGCTCACAGTAAAATGACAGCGTAGAATTACTGCTTTCTAAAGAGGTTCATGTTCTTCCTGCAGATGAGCCTTAAATGTAGCTGTGCTATCATGTAACACGCATCCTTAAATCTTCTCCAGATTAAAATAAACTGAATTTAGAGGACTTTCAGATTTGGAATGGAAACAGTTCTTTTACAAGCGCCCTCCTTTGATCCCAGTAATCATGCAGCCATTCATCTTTATGACCTCCTTGCTTTGCTCTAGCTTGTGAAATTCCAGAGTGACACATCCCAGTAGCCCCAGAGCAGTGCTGTGTGGCCAGAGGGCTACATCTCCTTTTGTTCAATGTCAGAAGCATTTATTTCAAGATCCAGTTAAAATTCTTCTCCTTTCAAAACCCTTCAGGGAACAGTTTCTTTCTGTTCAGAACTTGTTTGTTTCATTTCTTTCCTACCAAGCCCTGGTTTATGTGATTTGTTTTTCATTTCTTTGTAGGGACTGAGTGGCCAAGAGAGTCAGGTTAGAGAGCCTCTGGCCTTGTCAAGTAGCCTTCCTTCACATTACTCATGTGATGATTTTTCTGTCTTTGCAAATTAAACCAAAATAAAACAGCATTTTCCATGGCTACTAATTAGTTTATATTTTATTAGATAGTGTCATATCAAACCCTCTATGTTTATGGTAAATATCTTCTGTCTGAGAGAAATACTGAAGTTAAACAAATAATGAAGAGTAAAGGGAGATAGATGAATGCTTCACAAAACAAACTCCCTAGAAAAGAATAAAAGATGGGTCAAGAGAACATAACATTCTCATTACTTTCCTACAGCTATCTCAATAAAAGAGAAACTTAATAATGCTGCCCATAACTACCCCAAGGTAGAGTGGAAGCAATGCTGAACAACCAAACCTTTTTCAACTTGAAGATAATTATTGATATCAAAGCTATAATATAGAGGAGAAAACAAACTTATGTTATTTTCATTAATAGCATCTTTATTAATAATACAATACTAAGAACAGAATATCATTTTTATTTAGGTAAGTAACTTTATTAGGGAAGAACCATTTTTCGGTGCTGAACAAGAGGGTTACTACCTGTAATCCTAACACTCTGGAGGCTGAAGCAGGAGGATCAAAAGTTCAAGACCAGCAAGACTCTCTCAAAACCAAACTGTAGGCACAGACATAATGTACATTATAATACATTATATTTCCATATCACTCATTATCCCTGAACAATTCTTTATACCAATTGAATAAACAGATAACATGACTGCCTCATGGTATATTGAAGAAGAAAGATGTTATTCTAGATATGAAAGAGAGAACAGTCAGAGGCATATGGAAGAACCTAGGGCAGAAAAAGAAGTAGACTGAACATGGCCATCAGACTGCACATGACCAGGGCTGTATGTGAGAGAGGGGAGAAGATCAAGGGAGAGAGAATACACAAAACATAATGAGAGAAGCAGGAGCAAAAAGAGGGGCAGAGCAAGCGTAGCAGGGTTATAAGGAGATCGAGTAGCTGGGGGGAGTGTAGGGTAGGGGAGGAGGTGAGAAGGTCTAGGATGCTGTGGACTTTAAAATGAATAACAACTACTTGTGATACTGAGAGAGGCTGGAGGTCAGCATGAGTTTGGATATGTGAAAGGAGTCACAGGTAACCCTATATCTCTTCTGCCAGAGGTAAGGGAAATGACTCATTTTGATAGATGAGAACCAGTTTCACAAGTTCCTGAGGAATGCTGCCTTTTATCTAACAGCCAGAAATTCTCCTACAGTCCAGGTTGATCTCATTTCTAGATATTTGGACTTCCTTTTGGAGGGTCAGGGAATGGGAGGCAGAAACCAGTCCTTGGACCAGAAACCAATCAGCAGATACCACTTTGATCAAGGTATCAGCTATTATTTACCAGAATGAGACCTCTACTACATTATTCGTCTCAGGGTACAATGGAAATAACATAAAAGCATTGCTATGATGTGGTTACAAAAGTATGTAGAAACTAAAGATGAAATATTGGACTAATACATTGTGAAGAACAATATGTAAAACTCCTAATCAATTTTAATCCAAAAGTTGCATATTACAAAAAAATCAAAAAATCAATAGACTATCACATTCAAAGGAT
The DNA here is from genome assembly GCF_004664715.2 of Peromyscus leucopus. NCBI lineage: Eukaryota > Metazoa > Chordata > Mammalia > Rodentia > Cricetidae > Peromyscus > Peromyscus leucopus. The sequence goes on from NC_051068.1 coordinate 58,504,260, forward strand.
GTCTAGGAGAACTGCTAAGTACAAATTATAAAATTGGAGGAAATCTTGGACCATAAAAGGGCATTAGTGAAATAAATGGTGAAACATGAACAGGGTTTTATTTCTGTCGGGATAATATTGCCTAGGGTTACAAAAGTAGATTCTTTTTCTGTGCCAATTTAAAGAATGAAAAGGTGGGGAAAGCAAAGTCTCAGAACTCAGCCAAGTTTTACTGAGTGTAAATACACACACACACACACACACACACACACACACACACACACACACACACACGCACATACACTCATTCACACACAAAAGCAGGGAACAAAAAGAGATGGACTGTCCAGAGTGGGCAGTGGTGACCAAGAAATAGTGTCTGAGTCTGTCAGGGCCTTTATATGCTTGAGGGTATGATGATTTTCTTTTTTTAGAGCTGGTTGGTATAGGTTATTGCTGTGGATTAGTCAATCTGACTGAACAAGACAGGGAACTGAGTGGTTTATGCCACAAGAGCCTTCTGGTGGGAGGTTTGGAATTCTTGCTGAGAAGTTTCTTGCAGTGGAGAAAAGAAGCCCACCAAGCCTCTGTCATATAGCAGAAGAACCTGGATAGATGTTTTAATGAGAAGTATATTAATTTATGGACAACTCTTTTCCCTGTCTGTCTGCATCTCAGGGAGACATGTGACTTCTTGTTCCTCACTATATAGATTAGGTAAAACATCACTATCAACACTGTGATTTTGTAAAGTATTACCTGAAATAGGGTAAAGGATATATGGAAAATATTTATCATGTTTTTGGACCTTTGTGTGAGTCTGAAATTATTTAAAATAAAAATGTTCAAAAGCCAGGATGATGATGATGATGATGATGATGATGATGATGATGAAGATAAAAAGCAACAGTTTTTAGGAGGACCTATGATCGGTATGAAGAATTCAAAAATTTAAAGATAGATTCAGGCCATCCAAAAAAAACTTTCAAGCAAAGCCCATTTCTTATTTTATTGCTCAAAAAGTGAGTAAGTCTGTAGTCAACAAGGCCTGAATGATTTGGTATGCATTTAAGGGAAGAAGCTTATAGAGTGTATGAAGTGTTTACAGAACTATGATAGTCTTAGATAGTACTTGGCAAGACTTCTACGTATAGTTTTAAATTATTTACTTTTCTACATCTAATGTCAAATTAGATGTTTAAAATTTCATTTGCAAGGCTGGTCTTGGAATCTTTTCGAGCTATTTAATTTTTTTTATTAAATGTAATTTTTAAATTTTTTTGGTGATCTGTACCTGCTCCATATATCTTTTAAAATTTATTATAATGATTATACTTATTTAAATTTATTTTCATTGATATATAGGAACTCTGTATGTGCATTGGGTATCTTGTAATACAGAAAAAGTATAATGTTTAAATCAAGGTGCACATTCCTAACTCTTGAAACACTTTCCATTTCTATATGGAGCAAATATTTATTATCAACCCTTCTAGCTTTCTAAAATATAGATTGTATGACTGTCATATCTAGCTACCCAACTGTGCAGTGACACTCAAACTTTTTGCTCCTACCTAAGTGTTACCAGGCACTCATTCACCAATCTTTCTCCATGTCTCCTTCCTGACTACTTTATTACTTTCTGATTCCCATCACTCTCCTGCAGTATCTATGGCTGAGCTTTTTGAGATTCCCACCCATCTTTAATACTTGTCTGCGGTATTATTTCTTAATCCTGTTTTTGCTTCTGGTTTTCCAAAGTTTTAACCATGAGATTCAGGTTTGTTTTTTTTTTTTTTAAAGTTAGCAAAAATAACTTTGAGAAGTTTGTTGTCAACAGCTGCAAATTGTCCATGGTCACTTATTTTTAAAATACCTGTCTTTGTAGGATGAAATCTCTTTCCTTGCTTCTGAACATAGGTGGAACCAAGATCAGAGTCGATTTCTTTAAATCCTGGATCTATCTGCTTCTTTTCTCATAGAACATTCCTTTGCTAAGTTAAGTCAACACACCAGGTAGTAATGACTCTGTTCTGTGTACATGGAGTTAATATAGAGGCTCCAGGACAATACACAGACAAGCCAAATGCCCACCAAAATATCAGACTTATGAACATGCCTCTTTGGAACCTATACTCTGATCTAGCAGATCCCAGGAAGACAAGAATCTCTCAGCTGAGTCCCAGTCAGAGCCCTGAAGTAAACATGGATAATGCTTTGGTCAAAATCTCAATGTGACCTATTATATCTATAAAAAAATACTAACTAGAACACTAGTAAATCTTAACACAGTGGTGAATGCCTGCAATTCCAAGACTTAGGGGGTTGAGAAAGGAGGTCTTGAGTTTGAATCCTGTATCAAAAACCAAGAGGAAGTAAAGAGAAAGAAAATCTAGTGAATATATGTATTTTCTATCAACCATAAGCAAAAATAATAATGTAAAACTATGATTTTAAATTTTTGACAATAATAGACATGACTAATAAGTGGCTAGCAAGGCAGGATAAAATAGAAAGCAATATTATGTGTGAGGAATTTTATCAAGATATAAATATGAAATTGCTGAGGCCTTATGCTGGCTAGTTTTATTTCAACTTGATACAAGCTAGATTCATCTGAAAGGAGGGAACCTCAACTGAGAAAATGCCTATGTTAAATTGGACTGTAGGCAAGCCTATAGGGTATTTTCTAAGTGGTTGATGGGACTGGGCCAAGTTCATTGTGTTTGAGGCCACTATGGGCTAGTGGTCCTGAGTTCAACAAGAAAACAGGCTAAGCAAGCCATGGAGTAGAAGCCAGTAAGCAGCACCCTTCCATGGTCCTGTATCAGCTCCTGCCTCTAGGTTTCTGCCCTATTTGAGTTCCTGTCCTGACTTCCTTCAGTGATGAACAGTGATAGGGAATAGAATCCAAAGAAACCATTTCATTCTCAAGTCATTTTTGATAGTGGTGTTTCATCAGAACAATAGTAACCCTGACTAGGACAGGGTTTAATATTTAATGTCATTCAGAAAATCTTTAATTTCTCCATCTTTGCCATTAAACAGCATTTACCAGTTGTCCTATGAGTTACATTATACACTTCCCATTCTTGCCACTTAAGTTTGCCAAATGTGGTTGTGTTTTCCAATTTTGTCAATTTAAAATTTTCGTTCGATTAAAATTTAGAGTCCTATAACCAAAAGAAGTATCCACTCTAACCCCAGGAATAAAAGTAACAAATGTATGTAGACTATCATCCCCTTTCTTCCCCAGTAACATTATATTTCCTCACTCTAACCAGCATTCTGAATTTGCTGCCTATTATAGCTAAGGACATTCACTGTGCCTGCACTCTAATTCAAAATGTGCTTGTAGCGTTACAGTTTTTAATGCCATAAAGGCAAGTTCATGCTATGTATCCTCTGCAACTTTTTATAACACATTTTGATGAGATTTATCCACAGATACCTGTGGATGTAGTTTAATTTTTCACCGTGCTGTAAAGTTTCATTACAGACATATATTGATGTTCATTTCCAGTCTACCCCCATTGAGGATTTAAGCCTATTGTAGATTATTTACTTCTTCAGGAATCATAGCCTGCTACACATGAGTCCTGGAGTTCTCTACTCATGATCATTTATGGGTAGTTAAATATTGTCAATTTTCCAGCTCTAAAAAATCATTTTTTCTTGGTATTTTTTCCCCTTTAGGTCTTAAGAGAAGACTTAGAAGAAGATGGTGGGGATGTCTGGCAAAGTAATTTGAGGATTTCTACATTCTGATGCTAAATTTGGCAAAAATGGAAAAGCTAATCCAAGACAAAACCCAGGAAATTTGATAGGTAGAATCAAAGTCTTAAAACTGGATCGGATGGTGAATTCAAAATATCATTTAGACTTATTATGGTTTGGAGTCTCTAATCCTTCAGCTCCTAAGAGTGAGCAAAGAGGAACAGCTATGGCCAGAGGATTACGCTAATGCCTATGAATTACTTGTCCAGAAAATGTTGTGTTCTAATTAATCAATCGTGTGAAGCAACTCAGTTTTCCTAAGTCCTTTTTTTATGGAATGGTCCTGTTCCTTCTTGTTGTTAGTGTTTGCGAAGCACTGAATGATGAGTAAGTAACTTCAGCACAATTCAGAGATGTTGTAGAAAGTAAGACAATTCTCCTTTCAAACCATCACTTGGCTGGAAATCAAGACCTAGCAGTGCTTGGAACTCTGACAGGCCAACGCCATTTAAATATTCATTAGTTCAGCTTTTAAGATCCTTTCAGCTAGAAACACACAAAGATGGGAAAGGGTTACTGTTACTGGTGTCTTTGAGATTCACTCATTTGTTGGATGTAAAAGCTTAATTTGTAACTATCTAGGAATTTGGGCAACCAGAGATATTAGATAAAAATGTCATCTGATCATATAAGAGAAACCAAACTTTAAATGCAATATTCAGAGACTCTCAAGAAGTATAAATTGAAGCTCAGAAGAGGCAAATCCTGAAGGCTTACTTCTTTCTTCTTTACCTCTAAGGTTAGTGGCTTGCTTCTTCCTTCCATTTTTTTTCTCTTGTGTGATCTTAGTGTTGGTTGTAGAACAGGGCAGGAGAAGAAAAGACATTTTACTCAAGTCGCTCTAGGCAGAGTTTTCCTGTGCCCTGTCCACTTTCAAATAATTAATCAGAAACATAATATTAATTGTAAATGCTTGGCCTCAGCCAATAGCTCAGGCTTGTTACTAGCTAACTCTTACATTTGAAATTAGCACATATTTCTTATCTAAGTTCTACTACATGGTTCATGGTCCTGCTCCTCTGCATCTGGCTGGTGAACCATCTAACTCTGCTCTTCTTCCTTCTCCTAATCTGGCTCTTCTGCCTAATCTTATCCTGTCCAGCTATTCACCAATCAGCTCTTTATTAACCAATGAGAGTAATATATATTCATAGTGTACAGAAGATATTCCACAGTATTTTACCCTTTTGTCTAATCAAAAAGGAATGTTTTAACCTTAACATAGTAAAATTATATATATACATATATATATGTTATATATATATATATATATACATATATATATATAACAAAACAGTCATTAAGCAAGAATTACAGTTACAATATCTAGCCCACTTGTATTTGGAAAATTTAGAGAAAATACTCCATTATTTGTCTTATTTTTATGACTCCAGAATTTTATACCTAACTAATCTTTAATCATAACTAAGCAAAACTTTAACTTTGATTCTCTAGTCTTCAGCTCTGTCAAAGACCCCAGAAGTATGAAATGTTACCTAAAGACAGGGACATCTCGATGCCTGGACAGTCACCCTAGATTTTTCTATAATGTTGGGTCATCCATCTTTGGCCCATAGGCCTAGTATATCTGATAGACATTTCTGAGAAGGAGGGAATTTTGAAGGACTGTCCTACCTTGTCTTGGCTGGTCCAGTTAGGACACTATACTGTCAGCAAGTGAAGTAAGGGCAGTTTTTTTTTTTCCAAAATGCCTAGCTTTTGCCACAAAGAAAGTAAACTCTACACAGTTTCTTTAATGCCCATCATCTTCTCTGAAGTAGATTGGTGCTGTAAGAAGCAGACATGTCATGAAAAGCCTTAGGTTATTAAACATAGTAAATGCCATATTCTGTAGGTTTTTGAAGTGTTGGAAGACCATCTATCTATCTAAACATATCTGTTTATGACCTTGAAAACATATCTAACATAACTATACATTAAATGAGTTGCATAAACACAAAAATCCAAACAAGAGTAGAAACATACATACATAATAGAAATAATTTTAAATTTGTATCAACAAACTAAAATCCATACCAATATAAGACATTTTGAGATTAATGGTTGTTTTTTGGATTAAAGTAGATTCAATAATCTCTACTTTTATACTGTCATTTCTATATCCCCTCTTCTTTATTTCCAGAATGAAATCCCTGCATCTAATTTCCTTTGTTTAGCTTTTTTCCTGACTATTATCAATAACAACTTGTAACCAACCCCCCTTAAATGATAACAAACATCCATAACCAATATTTTGGGAATGTGGGCATCATTCTCTAGACTACTTTCTGTTGTTTGGAGGCACTGGTAATCTTTGGGAGAACCTTGAGAAAATCAGAATAATTGTTAGGTCTTGGCTAGAGTTTCTGTGAGGCTGCATCATCTCAGTCAGTTGTCTTGAAGCTCTTCTGGATGCTGGATCACCTGGGACATCCATTTTTATTGGTGTCTGGTACCCTTGTCCTGAAAATACATAAACTTTAAAAGGTAACATACACATCTGTATTAATACAAGTATAGATTGCATTGTACACAAGTCAGTCAAAGATGATTTTTTTTATATTTGAGCAGGTACAATATATGTTACATGTTTTGTAGTTTTTCTATGTTTATTTCTTTATGTCTGAAGCCAGAATTTTCAGGGGATCTTCCTTGATCAAAATTGTTCATCTTTAACTTTGAACAAATCAACTGCCTTTTATTCCCTATGGAAATAAAAGCATAACCTCTTAACCAAAGTAATATATCTTTTGACTTAAATTTTGAAGTTAAGATATTTTTAAAATATATAGGTTTGTTTAATCCAGCAGGATTTATAATCAAATGTCTTTTAGCAGCTATTTCCCTTTCCTCATCATTCTAAAAACCCAAGAACAATACAATAACATACAGTATCCAGACTCTCTGTGTACTTTCCCTCTTAACATGGATTTTTTTCTTGTATATTACTTTACTCTCTTTTTGAGGACTTTACTTTATTATTCTTAAACTATTTTTATATATCTTCACTCTCTTCTTTCTCAAGTTTATGTATATTTTTAAACACACTGTACTCATTTAGAGTTTTTTTTTTCCTTTTGTTTCCTATCTGGATCTGTCTTCATTGTATACCTGTAATCTTTCCTGTCTGCTTAAGCAAAACTCCAAACCCATCATCCAGCATGCTGGCGGCTCAGGTCAAGCTGGTGACTCAAGCATGCAGGCAAAGTAGGCCCATGTGAGAGACAATGGGAAACTGTTGTGTGGTTAGCTCATGACCTGCTGGCATGGCTTACACAGGCAGCTCAAGCCCATATGCAGTTGCCAATGTCTTTGTCTCTTTGTATTGTGGCTGGCGTCAGAGTCACGAGACTAAGAAGCAGAATTTGACCCCCTCCCTGCATGATTTTAGAACCTTCACTCAAATATTGTCAGGTTCCATGCTGAAATTCTGGCCCCACACTGGGTGCCAAGTCTCGTTCATAATTTCTTCAGCCATATCAACTCATTCCAGACTGAAACCCTACTCCAAGGGAATCTAAACTTCATTATAGTATCAATATATACTGCACTTTTTAAAAGTTATGATAGTAAAATGTTTTTCAATAAGTTTGTATAATTATTGTAATCAAATTACTTTCAGAAATTAAGTTTCAATTGAGGATGTAAAGTTGTTTGTTGACAGAAGTCTCTTCCAAGAATTAAATTTTAATATGCATAAAGCAGTGTTTAGCTGTTAAGGGATGATTAAATAATGGAATATCATGCATTGTATTAATAGCATAACTCTTTATTTCTAGAACTTTTCATATAATTTCTATTGCTTCCTGTAATCTATATTAGGGTTTCTATATGTTTTTATAGGACAGAGAATATAGCTTATCTCTTCCTAGATAAAGGTAAATGTAAACAATGTTTGCCGCCCACATTAAATACTAGTGTACCTTAAAATTTTAAAGCAGGATTATGAACCTGCAGGTATGTTAACTTAAAATTATAGTTTAACATTTTGTAATAATTGCATATTCATAGGACCAAATATAAAATCAATTGTTAATTTTCTTACTAATTAAAAAATTCTCACTTTGTTGTATTATGAGTTCCTTGGCCAGAAATAACATTCATGGAATAAAAATATCTTGTGGTAAGCCACTTACTAAGCAATAGGTGTTGGTTTCAGCAGAATCACTTTAGGAAATGCAGTTATGTCTAGAATAAGAATCTTTCTCACTGGCAAGGTCCCATATAAGTAGCTGTCATCCAGTCATTCATGGGTAACTCAGATTGAAAGTAACTTGTCAAACCTGACCCACAATCAAGAATTCTGTGTTCATTAATGCTCAGTAGCAAGCTAGAAACTATTTCTAAAAATGAGAATAGCTTATTCATAGAAGATGGATACTTCTTCCAGACTTCATCTCTTACTCCCTTCCTTCTCCCCTTCACTTTCCCTTTCCCCTCCTTCTTTCCTTCCCTCTCATTTCCTTTTTCTTCCACTTCTTTCTTTCTTTCTTCTCCTCCTTCCCCTTCATTTTTTTTCTTTCCCTTCATCTTTTTCTTTTCCTCTCCTCTTCTTTCTTCTGTTTCTCCTTTTTCCTCATTTATTCTAATCAATGCTGCTCTTATATGCATGGGTTTGGAGGCATCTGCTATGTTTTGCTACTGTATTGTTGGCTGCAGCATATTTGTCATGGTTCAATTGTCCCGAAGTGGTCATTTTATCATTACATTATATTCTTTTTTTCTTTATTGTGAATGTTATATTAATAATTATTTTGTTACTATAAGTATAACCATTACCAATGTTTGGTATATGATTTGATTCATGGGTATTTTCAATTTCAACAATCCTTTTGTGTGTGTGTGTGTGTAGTAGAAACAGTAGTAGTAGTAGTAGTAGTAGTAGTAGTAGTAGTAGTAGTAGTATATGCATATGGGTGTGAATAATGAGTGTACAAGCACCCACAAGGCACTGTATACATGTGGAGGCTATAGAGCAACTTTTAGAAGCTAGAATTTGCCTTACACCTTGCTTGACTTGAGGTCTCATTTCTTATTTTGGCCAACATGTTGCATATCTCAGACTAGCTAGCCATAGAACTTCCTAGGGATTCTCCCATCTTGACATGGGAGCACTAGGATTATAGATGTGTACTATTGATTGCATTTGGCTTTTTGCCTGAGCTTTGGGGACCTAAACTCTGCTACTAGACTATTGGGCCAAGTGTGTTTACTTACTGAGATATTTTGCTGGTCCTAAACTTAACTTTTAAGTTGTCTTGCTTGGAATATAAAACACAAGTCATGCAAATAGCATGTTGTAATATATTTTTTCTGTTTGTTTTCTGTATTTCCTTTTTTTTTCTTTTCTGTAGCTACTTTACTGTGTTCATTTGTATTAAGTAGATAAGTTCTGGTACCTTATAATGGTTGCTTTTGTAAATTTGACATAATCTAGAATTATCTGAGAAGAGAGTCTTAATGAGGGATTGCCTAAATTAGGTTGGCCTTTGGGCATGTCTATGGAGGATAATCTTGATTAAGGGAAATGAGGTGGGATTTTTCTCACTATAGATGTAACTATCCCCTAGGCAGGGGATCCTGAACTGTGGAAGAGTTGAGGGGATGAGCTGAGCACTAGCAGGTGTGCATTCATTTTTTTCTCTGTTCTTGCCTGTGGGAAAAACTTGTTATTTTAAGTCTTGATTCCTTAACTTCTCATAAGGATAAACTGTAACTTGGAATTGTAAGATAAAATAAAACCACCTTTAAGTTGATTTAGTTAGGGTATTCTATTACAGCAACAGGAAACAAAACTAAGGGATGGTTACATTTAACTACACTGATATCTCTTTTACTCTTGAAAAATTATTCTTTTGGTGTTTAAGTATTATAATTGCTGTATGCTAAAATTAGTTCATATTTCTTGTAACAATTACAATTTTACACATATAAATTATCATATATATATATTTGATCTCTACCCCCTCACTGTGCTACTATTATCAGAAAATTGCATTTAATACTACATTAGCCAATGAATAATGTTCCAAGATGATTTTCACTGTTGTTCTTTAGTTCAGATTAAAGAATGAACCCCAGGTGGAAGTCTGCCCAAGGTGTCTGAGTCACACTTTTTACAAGCTTCTAGGAGCTTTCTGCTGCTCTGGCCTCCCTCTCCTCCTGACTGACCCTGCTCCTTGCCACCATCCTCTTGTTACACCTGAAATCTTCTTGAGGGATAAGTGGGGCAATCTTGGAGAGCAGCCCTTCTTAAAGGGAGGAACTCAGTGATTCCAAGGTCAGCCCAAGTTTCTCTGAGCCCTGTACAGTTCCAGATGAGAGGTTAGGTTTTAAGTCTTCTGGAGTCCTTTCTTGAGCAGACTGAATGACTTTCTTGAACTTTTCTCAATTTTTAAAATAATTTGACATATGATGTGTTAGCATTCCTTTCTTAGAGTTTATCCTGGTTGGAATTTGGTATGTTTATTTGATTAAGAGATGAAACTGTCAACATATTTTGGAAATTCTTGGCCATTATATCTTCAAATTACTTTTCTGCTCTTTGTCACTATCTTTTCTTTTGGGAACACCCATCTTCAGTGTTTGGTGGTAGGATGGTATTGTAGCACTAGCTGATTTATTCATTTTTCTTCCTCTTTCTGCATATCAGAGTAGTTGATAACTTTTCTTCAAATTCTTACATCGTTTTTCAAAACTAAAATAAATTTCATCAAATTTCTCCCACAATGAATCAATTGTAGAACTCTTCAAATGGATTTTCATTTCAGTCAGTATAATAACTTCAATTTCATCTTTGTTGGGGGTTTCGTTTTGAAATTCATATTCTTTGATTTGGTGAGACTCCATCTTTATACTTTTAAGGTTTGGGCAATACTTCATCATATTCTTTGAATATGTTTTAAATTATGATTCATATCTGTTATATCTAATGTTTGCTCCCTTCATGCACAGTTTATTTCAACTCATTTTTTTTTTACCCTGGTATATATTCCATGATATTTTCCTTGCTTCTGTTTTACTCATTATGTATTTCAACATATTATTTTAATATGCTTCAACATATTATGCTTCAACACATTCACCACACAATTTCGACATATTAATTTTAGAAAGTGAAACATTTAAGATAATATAATACAGAAATTCAGGAAACGAAATTCTTTTTCTGTTTCTTCAGTTTATTGTTATTTTGTTGTTATGGAAGCTATTATTTGTGGTGTTTTTTGCTTATTATTCTGTATCATTCCTTCAATAGAATTATAATGCTTATTTCTTCCTAGTTATGAATCAACTGAAGATTCCATGTGGTTTACTTATGACTTTAGAGATATTTCCTTCAATACCTTAAAACTATTAATTTCTGTGTTTTTCTTTATTAAAAGTCTATGAGTGTGTGTAGGTGTGTTGTTGGTGTGAGCTGTGTGATTATAGAGATAAAGTCTTTTTTGTCCTGTATTTATCTATACTATGTTTATTATGTTTATCTGTGTTTCTCTTTTTGGAGAGAGAGAGAGAGAGAGAGAGAGAGAGAGAGAGAGAGAGAGAGAGAGAGAGAGAGAGAGAGAGAGATGAAACTTGTTGCTCAGAGAATTTGTAATTCTCCCTTAGTTTTATCTTCTTACTCATATGGGCTTTCTAGATCACCCAATGGTGAAAGGTTAGAAGCCTTTTAAGCGCGCATGCGCGCACGTTTGTGCGTGCATACGTGTGTGTGTGTGTGTGTGTGTGTGTGTGTATAAAACATTCTTGCCTGTGCAACTTTTCAGATATACATCAAAGCTTTCTATGTTCATGGTGAATGTCTCATTTCCCATATCTTTTTACATTTATGGCCCAAATCTCTTTGCTCTATCGAGTGTGTTCTTAGCCTCAGGCAGATGTCATGTTAAGATTATCACTGACTGACTCCTTTTGACAAATGCCCTTGAGCTAGCACTTTTCTTCTTTATCAAGATCTAAATCGAATCAGTTTATCCCCAGTAGGACTTTTAAGGTCTGCAAGGCAAATCAGACAGGGACGATGGAGGGAGAATGGAAAGTGTGAGGCCCTCCAAGCTCATTCTTCCTGCTTTGGAATGGCTGAACCGCTGCATTGCACAGCCAGCATGGTCATAATTCTACTGTTGCACAGACTACAGTGAAGCTGGAGATTTGGGGTGAAGAAAATATGCTAAGTTAAAGGGACAGAAGGTAGACTCCCAGGAGCTGCAGCCTGAAGAAAACTGACTCTAGCTCTCTTAATAGCCATTACTTGCCACCAGCTGCTGAGGCAGAGACGGGGCTTCATGCTGGGATTTGAATGGGCTTGTTCTTGATAAGGTCTTATGTATGCAGTCACAGCCAATGTGAGTTCAAGTGTGTCATGGCCCTGTTGTGTCTGGAAAACAAAATTTTGTTGCAGTCATCTACTGCCTCTGGCTCTAACAATCTTTTCAGCCCTTCATCATTAACAATCCCTGAGCATCGCATGAAATCAGTGTGATGTAGATACCCCATTTATAGAGGAGCATTCCATAGTTTATTTTGTAAAGAGTTGTTTGATTTTATTTAAGCGTATGCACATAGGTGTGTGTTAGTGTCTGTCATGTGTGTGTAAATGTCTCTGGAAGCCAAAAGAAGGCATCAGACTCCTGGGAGGTGTAGTTACATGTGGTAGTGACATGGATGCTGACAATTAAACTGGCATCCTCTGGAATTGCATCAGACACAACTGAGTTATCTCTACAGCTCAAGCTCCACATTTCTTATTCTCTGTAACACGACTAGCTGTGAGTTTCTGTACTAATTTCCATTTACAAAGATAAGAAGCTTCTATGCTGAGGGTTGAGGCACTCACTAAACTATATGGATGCAAAAATAAATAGTTAGGGAACAGTTCAATACAATATCCATTTAGTAGAATAGTAGTTCACATATCCCTCAAAATTCAATAGAATTTTTTTTTCTGTTGAGAGCAATATTTTTATCTTGATTATTAAAATGAATAATATTAGTATCTCAAAAACCCAAATATTTTGATATACTCTATAATGACATTAGATATTGCCTTAAGGGCACTTTTACTGAACCGTTTCTGACTCTTACTACACAAACAAATAAGAAAGCATATTTTTTCAGGCATCATCTTAGGGGGTCGAGCTTAGGAATTTTATATTTACTATGTTATTTCTGAGTTATGAAATTCACTAAAAATGTACATTTTATCTTAGCAACATTGCCTAGGTGTATAATGGTAATTGAGAGTTTATCTAGAATGTGTGTCAACAAAACAAAACAAATTATAATAATGTGCAATATTATGTAGCAGGCTATTAGGAAGCCCATGTATTTGGCATGATAGAGTAACACAATTTGAGGAACATTAATATGCACTAGAACAGTTCTGATGCCTGAAAATATTCAGTTCTGATGGAAAATAAATTATTTTTTGTACATTATATATTACTTAGTATAAAATTTGATATTCACCTCTATTTTAATAAACTCAGTATTTTTTTTTTTTTTTTTTTTTTTTGGTTTTTCGAGACAGGGTTTCTCTGTGTAGCTTTGCGCCTTTCCTGGAGCTCACTTGGTAGCCCAGGCTGGCCTCGAACTCACAGAGATCTGCCTGGCTCTGCCTCCCGAGTGCTGGGATTAAAGGCGTGAGCCACCAACGCCCGGCTAAACTCAGTATTTTTATTAAAAGAGATGTTAATTAGGCATACCTAACATTATTTTAAAAGTATGTCTTAAACAGATATATTCACGTCCATCTTTTGAGTAGTTACTCATTTAGATCCAAAGGAGAGATTTCTCACTTAAAAGCTCTGAAATGCAGGATACAAAACAGCAGCAGCAACAACAGAAAAGCTAAGCATAATCATATAATGGCTACTAGAGAAAATGTATTTTATATTGTACCACGTAAAAGATACATCTTCTTTCTTGTATTTTAATTACTCAGAATGCTTTCTCCACAGCAAAGGCAAACAATTGCATGCACAATTTAAATGCTTTATCAACGAGAGAGTCAAAGTAGCAGGTTGGTATCAGTAATTTTCTGGAAGTACTATTTTTATTGATAGCCCCAATTATTCATTCTTGGAGAAAAAGCAAGGGTAGTCTTTAGAGTGCATGATCATCCCCTGGTCTCCTTGTATGATAGATTGCATCATCTCTTCACTGAGACAAACATACAATGTCCTTGTGATGCTTGGATTGCTTTTCAATTGACGTTCTTTAACTGGGAACATTAGGAATAATTTGACTTCATAAAAGAATGGGGATTTCAACACTGAGGCAAATTGAGACACACCATTCTTAATAACTGTATACAGAGTTAATCTCTATGAGTTATCTTGACAGCCTAAAAACTTACCAGGAAAGTAAGTTTGCACTTCAATCTTACCTACTTTATTCTTTATTGTACAATAGTTTTTAAAATTCAGATTGCATCTTATGTTTATAACCATGATGAAATTTATTTTAAAAAAATAGTTCCCGGAATCCTTCCTTTTTTTTTTTTTTGTTAAATTATGAGTTTTGGTCCCATTTTAGAGTCTGAATGCTTAATTGTTGGTTTGTAGCCGTCAAGGAACTAAATGAAAAGAAATCGAGGTGAAAGAAGTGACAGTTCCTCCGTTCTGCTGGAGAGTCATCAAAGGACAGGGTTGTTTCCTCCTTGTGACTCTTTAGAGCCAGGAGCACCATCCTACCACAAACACACATTGCAAAAACCCAGAGATGAAAACGGAGCTGTAAACTATCATGCACACAGTGTTGAGTTCTCCAGGAGAAAGGAGTACACGTTAAAGGGAGTATTAAAATATTGCTGCATACAAAAACAGCTCTAAATGAAACAAAATGCTTTGTTTATTTATTTTTACAAAATTGGCTGTGGTTAGAGGAACACAGTGTTTGCAGACACATCCCAGGATAAAGCTCATTCCACATTCTGTGGTTGTCATCAAAAACCATTGTGCAAGTGAGGAATAATGTCTCCCCTCCCAGAATCACACATAAGTAGCTAAGTGAAGACAAGCACAGTGGCATAGTAGACACCATCTAGGAGGGGCTCCTAGGAAGTATGCTCAGAAATTCTCAGCCTTTGGTATCTAAGTCAAGTTGGCAGCCACTATCAACGGTGTTCTCATCACTGCTGCTTCCCAGAAGCAGCTATGGCTGAGTTCTAGTAAGGCATAATTTGGGGTAATTGAGGAGAGTTGTGGAGTGTTTTCCCCAAAATTTCAGCCCTCTGTCTCCTTCAAACCAAATATGCAGGTGACAGTAATGAAAGTCTTTAAAGTTTTTGGAAGATGGTCATAATATCTAAAACTATACAAATAAGAAAAAAGACATAAAGGTGTGAACTGTGATGACCAATACTCTTGTTTGTACCGTTGAATTATTTTCCGTTTTTGAACAAATACTATTGAGATTACTTCCTAATGATACTCTCTGGAGACAAAGTATGATTTTTTTCAGTCCTCTGCAGGTAATCAATATATTAGTTATAGGCACTCTACGTTATATTCTAAGGTTATTTTATCAGTCCTATAAGAAAGTCTAATGTTCTACTGAAAATGATCAACAGTTGTCATAACAAAGTTCACAAAAGTCTGAATGGGCCGGGCTGTGGTAGCGCATGCCTTTAATCCCAGCACTCTAGAGGCAGAGGCAAGTGGAACTCTGTGAGTTCGAGGACAGCCTGAGCTACAGAGTGAGTTCTAGGAAAGGCTCCAAAGTTACATAGAAAAACAGTGTCTCAAAACAACAACAACAAAATCATAAAAGTCTGAATGATGTGCCCTGATCATAATGGTCATCGACTACAAGTGGCCCACTGCACACAGAATATTCGTGGCTATCAGCCATGGTCCTCCATAGGTCTCTATGGAATCTCAGGGATCACAATTCAATAACCAGACCCAGCTTTATGTTTCTCTTTTATGCATTATTGTCTTCTACACAATCTTAAGACTTTTCCTTTAAAAACAAATCTATACCAAATCAAATCAAAACAAAAGAAGATGAGTTCACCAGATGAATATCAGCTTATGGACTCTCTGGATAGCCTTTAATTCAGGCAAGAGAGGGAAAATAGCCAGGGCCAGAGCAGCTGGCCAGAGGATGGCTAAGTCACAGTGGAGCCATGAATCGATTCTGGCCAACCTCTTAATCTGACTAGTATTTGTGGAGGAATTGGTACTAAGTTTCCTTTGAAGTACCTATACCAATGGAGAAGGAGTTTTCCCATCTGCTTTAAATAGAATTTCCAAAGCCTGATTGTACAGAGACCTGCAGGAAGGTAAAGATTCCAAATAAGGAAAAAATTGTTTGGACCAGCAAGATGGCTTAGTAGGAACTTGCCAGGAAGCCTAACACCATGAGTATGATGTATAGATTTTATTGTGAAAAGAGAGAACTGACTCCGGACCTCTGATCTTCACATGCACACCATAACACACTCGTGCTGTAGGATGTTTTCAGTCCACACATGTATTTCACACATACACACACAATAATAATAAATAACTTTTAAACATTTAATAAGAGCAAAATTTTGGGAACAAACAATCAATATATGTGCACTTTAACCTTTGTACATTTTGGTTTCTTCATTTGAAAATTAGTGATAATTATTCTCCATAATACAAGTTCTGTAAGGGAAATGAATGGTCTAATAAATGAAAACATCCAAAACATTGCTTGACCTGAAAAGACCTTTAAATATATATCATATGACTTTCTATTTATCTAAAACAATACAGACCATACTAATGCATAAACTAAAAGTTAGTTGACAAGTGGGTAGTTCCTTGGTTTGTGACTTGGACTCTGGAAAAAATTCACAGAATGCCAAATTAATATGCCCCCATGAGAGTCCTTGTTAACACGGTGTCCCAAACATTGTTACAGTTATCTTTAGACCCAAACTGGTAGAGATCATGCTGTAACTATGAGGTAGAATGGAATCAAGGCTTAGTTAGCCTACTCAATTCTACAATAAATGTGAGACCAGAGGTTGTCTTTCTGAACATGTAACAGATACACTTCATTAACTTGGTGAGTGGTAGAAGTGAAATGGCTTTTGCTTTACAAATTCTCCAAGATGTGAATGACTCCTTCTCTTGTATACTAGCTGAAAAATTGTAGCATAGCTTCTCAGAGCTTCTGTGCACCTGGAACATGTGACGTTGGGACTTCAGTGGCGGCTGGTGGCCCCACTATGATTACCTCAGGGCAAGGAAAGTCTACCCTACACAGATAAGGTTTAGCTCAAGTATCTTTCAGCTTATCATTACATAAAAGTTCAAAATATTTTTCTAGAAATGCATGAATCCAATCACACAAACAAAAATTCAATGCATAAACATGGAAAGGAATTTTCTTTACAAAGGTGAACTTTGTTCTCTAGCATAGAACATGAGTTTCTCTCATCATATAAGTAAATTCTCTATTAAGTGCAGGATTATCAAATATGCACACTTTAGAACTGTTCAGGCCCTCCAAAATAGAATGCATTGAAGGCGAAATATTTAATTCTGATGGTTCTGTTTTATTAATTTTCATAGCTATAATTATTTATATCCACTTTTACATAAATCCAACAGAAAGTCTTATTGAGTGTCTCATTCCAAGGAACTTCAAGCAATTCAAATTTAAACACTACAAATAATTTTAATAGCTGTTGACATTCAGAAAATCTGGGAAATACGCATTTGAGAACAACAAAACTTTCAAATCCCTAACATTACATATTATACTTTAAATAATTTAAGAGGGTTCTTGACTAGCCATGCATATTTTGAAACTAGGAGGAACCTAAGAAGTTAATTAACAGTCTCTTGCCAGTCAGTTCATCAGGGATTAACTAGCTCACTCTGAGCTTGGTGCTAGAGAAGCAGACCTCAGGTTTGGTCTATTCGTGAGCTGGTCATCTCAGCTTTTCATCATTACTCCAGATTCTATTTCCAATGCTCATGGTTAATATTTACACATGTCATGGTCACAAGGGGAAAAGGACATTGAATGTAGATATGTATTTTTATAGTCATTAACCAAAGTAGAAAATTAAAGGCACCTAATAAGGAGAAGTCAATAACCTCCATGTAATAATATTTACAATTTTAATAAGAATATTAAAATTTAACAATGTTAAAAATGAACAAAGATAGTGTTATAGAATAGGTGAATGATATAGAGCCATAGGTTTATGAATGTACTATGATAGCCTATGAATCATCAGACATGTAAACCCTGGATATGTATTCATTTTATCCACGATGGGTAGGGTACTAAAAGTAGTAGGCAATATGAAAATATTTAGGCAAAAGAAGATTTATTCATATATAAATAAAACAAAGAGAAAACAGAGTTTCTTGAGAATCTAAGAAGTGGTCTATCTTGCTGATATTAATGGGAACATCAAATATTTAGGGAAGTGTTAATATATAAATTGTTTGTAAATAAAAATAACAACCAGTGTGTAGAAAATGGCTCAGCAGATAATGGTACTTGCTGCCAATCCTGATGTCTTGAGTTTGATCTCAGACACTATATACTGGAAGGAAAGAATGCACTCCCAGAAGTTGTACTCTCATCTCCACTTGTGTGCCATGTATTGTGTAGGAGCACAAACACACAGACACCAACAATCACACACGCACATACATGGAGGGAGAGAATAAATAAATGCATTTTAAATTCACAAAAATAAACAGTAGTGACAGCAACTGAGCCAATTAATTACTCTGCTAAGATTATGAATGGTGATAACTATGAATCATGGAAATAACATCTACATATGCACATAATATCCTTTGATGATGTTTCAATGTTTAAAATTTTTGTTCATTTCTATTATTGTCAAATAATCATTTATTTCAAAATTTCTACGTACTTTCCTATATTTCTATGTACTTCCATAGCAAACTATGTAGTTCTTGAAAAAAATTGCTATAAAAATTAATGTGGTATTACTTAAAATGTATAATGTTATGTTTGATATTTTTAATTAACATAGGCTAAAAACAATACATTTGATCAAATAAATGAGGTTAAAATATTTTAACATGAAAATGTTTTCAGGGTTCCTAAACATTGAGCAAGATTTTGAAAATTTTGTAAAGTTAAAAAATACTGTATATATCAGAACTTTAATTTGTAATATATATATATATAAATAATATATATATATATATATATATATACACACATACATACACACATACACACATACACACACACATATATGTATATATATTTATATACATACACACATATATGTATGTATGGCATGGATATATTTCCAGAAGCTTTTGTTCCTGTTTTTTCCTTTTTACCTTTTTAAAGAAAGGTTTTAATAGTTAGGGCCCCAAGTAGAGCAGTGTTTGATGGGAACAGTAGATCTGGGAGTAAGTTCCCTCAATTTTATTTCTTAAAATTAAAAATGCATGGTCAGGGAGGACAGGATCCCATCTGAAGAGTTTCTTTTTGTTTAGAGTGGTCTTCTCTCTCTCTCTCTCTCTCTCTCTCTCTCTCTCTCTCTCTCTCTCTCTCTCACACACACACACACACACACACACACACATGTATAATGCACAATTTGTGTACTAGAGAAGTATAGTAATTTTTGTTTAATTAAAATAGCCTATAAAAACTATGTATATAGTTATGGTAAATAAAACCTATCTTTACAAGCCTTTTTAAACTTGGTTAAATATTATTTTGCTGGATCAAAAGTAATTCAACAGAGTTACATATACATTAAGTGGACACTTGCCTACACATGTGTGATGTGAAACTAAGATTGATGTAAGGAGTTAATAAGCACAGTCTACACTCAGTTCGTTTATGAATAATTAATAAACATTTTTCAAATGGTAATTTCTTTCTCAGATAACTTTCAACACAAAAATGAATATCTTCCTTTTAAGTTGTCCAATTTTTGAAGAAACCATAACAACAATTGATTTAAATATAAGGAGAAAACAGGTATTATAAGAAATAAATGCAAGACATATAGGATTCAGATTTTGATTTCCCTTTTGTATTACTTTTTTAATTATCAGGAGGACATCAAAGTATGGATGCTATTTTGTATAGCTAAACAGATAACTATGTTCACAGTGCTGCAGAGTAGAAATTAAAGGAAAGGTAAAAAAAGCTGAGTAGTCATTTCAATTATTCCTGTGATTCCACAACAGGCTACCATAACAGGAGTAAAAATTATTTGAGGCCTAACGCAAAAGCGTATTCAGCAATTCTGCATAGGCACCTTCAAAGGCACTTCTCAAGGGAAGAAGTATGTAGTTTCCTAATGAAGGTGTTTTGGCACTCTGAGATTACACACTGTAACAACAGACATTAACTCTTACTTTTGAGTGATGCAATAGTTCCTGGGCATATTTCCCAGAGGCTTTTGTTCTTGTTCCTTCCTTGTTTGGGTTTTAAAAGAAAGTTTTAAGAGTTAGGGCCGCAAGCAGAACAGTGTTTGATGGGAACATTAGATCTGGAAGTCAGTTCCCTCATTTCTACTTCTTGAAATTAAAAATGCATGGTCAGGGGAGGACAGGATTCCATCTGAATGAAGGCTTTCTTTTTGCTTAGAGTGTGTCCTGGGTCCTCGGTGTGTCATGATCCCACGTACATTTTACTGTGCACAAAGTGAAATCCAGCCAAGTAAGCATGTTCCCAGCAATGATCTCAAACGCTGAATTGCAAGTGTAAGAACACAGTGTTGACACTGAATTTGCAGTTCTCCAGGAAGTGGAGGGTGAATGTGCAACCTGAAAAAAAAAATCTGTTAATTTTTAACACCCCTCAGGTTAGTCATGCTACTGACCACAGAAAAACCAAAGACAAAACTCTGCTGAAAACTTTTGAGCACTTACTGCAGCTCTTGTCCTGTTAGGGGGCAGAGGAATGCTGAGATAACTCCTGCCTGTGCATCTCCTTCAGGCTGCAGCATCCAGTGCAACAAAATTACTGTCTGTTCTAAATTAGATCTTTCCATATCTTATTAGGAGTTTTCTTCAGTTTTTATGAAACAAGACAGGGTAGTTGGGAATGAGTTGCCTAAATTCACAAACAGTTTCAAAAATGTAAAAGATAAGTTTACATTATTATTATCAATTGATTTAAACAGAAGAAATCAGTTTATCCCTAAAATTGTTTTAACTTTAAATTGCATTGATTGATCAGAGTAACTAAATTGAAGCTTTTAATATCCAAACAGTATATTGAAGTGAGTAAGGGATCAAATATAGAATATTAAATTTTATTTCTTGTAATATGAGCATATGAATATCTTGGAAGTACAGCATCATAACACACACAAAAAATCCCTGATGAATTTAAAAAGCCAGGATCATCAAGACAAACATATCACATGTCCTTACTCATATGATGCTAAAACCTTGATCTCAAGAAGAGTCAAGTAGTTGTGACTAGAGTCTATGAAGATCCAAAGAAATTGGATAATGGGCAACATAGAATATTTGGATAGGAAGAATAAGTTCTGAGTTTCTATAATACAGTGGGATGTGTGGTGATAGTTTGTGTATGCTCTAGCAAATATAGCTTGCCTGAAGATCAGAAGACAAAGCCAGCCAAGGTTAGCCATAAAGGCCAGACAGTGGTAGCACACACCTTTAATCCCAGCACTTGGAATCTCATGCCTTTGCTCCCAGCAATTGGGAAGTACACATGCCTTTAACCCCAGCACTACGGAGGTTGAGGCAGGAAGTGATATGCCTGAACAGAGAAAAGGAATATAAGGCAGGAGGAGACAGGAGCTCAGTCTTTTCAGCTGAGGAATTCGTGAGGTGAGAGGTGGCTGTGGCTTGTTCCTTTGTCTCTCTGATCTTTCAGCATTTACCCCATGTATGGCTCCGGGTTTTTATTAAGACCAATTAGGATTCATGCTACAGGGATGACATGAGTTAACAACAACATATTGTGTATTTCATGCAGAACTAAAAGAAAGCTCACTGCCTGCAAACTTGAATAAATATTAATAAGGTAGGCATGCTAGCTATCTTTTCAGACTATTGCACATTGCACACATGTATTGATTTATTATTTTCTAATTTGAATATGTATTAATTATTACATGTCAATTAAAAGTAAAGATCACTAAGAACGATTGAGGAAGCCACAGGGAAACATACTAATTAACAACTTAAAATATGTATATAGTGTATGTAATGTATGTATATACTTGTAGTTTAAATGAAGTTATGCAGCAATGCTCCCTTCGAGAGCCATACACGATGTAACAAAACCCTAGTCCTTGGCACAAGAAATCTCCCTTCAAGTTGTTGGTTATGGGAGTCAAAGAGAGTCCCAAGATAATCTAGGTTATTAACATTGGCTTTGGTTGCCTTCCAGAACTTGAATGCAAGTCCCTATAGCTGAAGATACCATGCACTTTGAACATACAAACTGGAGGACTGAGCTGGAACTGATCTGGAAGCCTTCTCCCTAAGGACTATCTCTCATAAACAATGATATGTAATCCACCAACAGAGGAAAGCAATTGATAGTCCTACCCAGATGTACTGCCTGTGAACCACAACAATGACTAGAAGAGCCAATATAACCAAGGACACAATAATGGTCCCTATATCTTGGAGGCAATCAGAAACAGACTAATTGGATTTCCAGGGTCACTCAAAAAGAAGGACATTCACTCGAGGAGTCTTTGCCCTGGAGGAGATGGGAATGGGGGGTGGGCTGGGGGGAAGGCAGGGGGAGGGTTGGAAGGGGGGAGAACAAGGGAATCCGTGGCTGATATGTAAAATTAAATTTAATAAATACATTTAAAAAATGAAAAAAAAGAAGGACATTCATACCTTGTATTATCCTGAAAACCCAGACAATTACATGTAGTAGCTAGTGAGGTCATGAATCCTTAACACGCTACTATCATTTTCCTAAACCAATGCAACTCCCAGCTGCATTCTAAACATATATCCTTATATCCATAGTAACTGTAGCTCTCACCCTTCATCAAATATGCTTCTTTGGAGGCATACTGAGGACATCTTAGAAATCCCTATCTGGTCACAGTGCAGATTAAAAACTGACTGTGAGGTGCTCAACTACAATTGATACACCTATAGCAGGACCATTAAAGCTAAGATTCAAGGAACATTATAGAATAGGAGGCAGAAAGATTGTAGGAGCCAGAGAACTTTAGTCTTTGCCTTGAGATAGTGTCTTCTTTTATGAAAGAGAGTTGCATTATGAAATCACTACAGTGTAATTAACTAAACCAGATTTGCACAATGACAACTACAATAAACATGCCAACATGTAGGAGGGACATCTCAAAAAGCTCCATTCCTAGCTGATGAACCACAGACAATTAATGGTTCCTGAGAGAGGGAGAATCAGTATATCAGTATTCTCCAGGGATCAGCTATCTGGTAGATTATCTAATCCCAAGAGATTATCCCTGTAGGATCATGCACACATAAGCTCTTGCACACACACACACACACACACACACACACACACACACACACATTCAGTGGACTTAAGTTGTATTTATATAGAAGTATATATAAATATACACATGTATAAATATATGTAACAGTAATAATTAAAGACGAGGTCCTGAATTTGAGAGGGAGTTGGGAAGACATGGAAACAGTTGGAGTGGAAATGATGTAATATAGTACTCACAAATAAAATTCTCAAAATATAATAAATGTAAAAGGAATACAAAGCAGATAGATAGATGATAGAAAGATAGATAGATAGATAGATAGATAGATAGATAGATAGATAGGATAAGTAATCTTGGATTTTTGTAGTGAATATTTATATATTCATAAAATGCCTGCAATAAATTTGCTATTAAAAAGCTATTTGATTCATGGCAGTAAAAGCTTTACATTTATTATGTATCATCAACAAGATTTTGGAAGTATTTGGCCTTATAATTATTGAAAACAAAACTAAAATTCACTACTATATATTTCTATCAAATATAAGAGTTAAATAATTTAATGTATGAGATACAAATGAGTTTAAAATTTAGTTTTAAAATGTCATTATTAATTTAGAATATCCCATTTTGCAAGGAGTGTCCTTTGATGATTTTTCTTTTATCCCACCCTGTGATAGGGCATAGTTATAGTCTTTATATGTTAGGTATCTATGTTGACAAAGAGTCCACAGTAACTGTAAGTGAAAATATTCATTTATAAATTTTACTTCATAACATATTTATTGAAGAAATGCCCATAAAGTAATGCAAAAAGATGAGCTGAAAATGTTCTCACTTTAATAACAAGGTGAAAACTGACAATGTTCTTCATAAATTGTATTAGTAGTATTTATTTTCAGCTTACCAGATTTTTCCATCTTTTGAGATTTGTTTTATTAAATAGATTGTGTCATAAGGAAGAGTCAATTGAAGGCAATGGTTTCACACCACCTATGAAATGGCACTTTCATTATGTTGAATTTATAGAAATAATAAGACTAGTTGAAAAATAATACATCCTCAGAGAACAGTGCTGTGGTAATAGAATTTTGAGTTCTACGGAGAAAAACACTGAGTAGACTGCGAAGATGCAACAGAATTCTAGTATTAGTCTATAAACTGTCATCAAAGAGATAAGAAAGCATATGATAAAGTTAATAAAAAATAAACAAATGAGGAATAGCAATCAGTAAATAAAACTTGTGAAAAATACTGCCACTAAAAAAGGTAGGGTCTGTATTATGTATGTATGTGTGTGTGTATATATATATAATAGGTAATAGAAGAGAATAAAAAGGGAAGAGGAAAAATAAAGACTTTCTTACAGTTTTTCTCAATTTAACAAAAATTTATTTAGACAAAATCGCTCCTTATTCTGTTCTGGAAAACAAATGTTTGTGTCTACATGTACAGACATATTACCTTCAAACTGATATATTTATTAAAAATGAAATGTATATTTCATTAAAAATAAAATATCTTTTATAATTAAAGGTAATAGAAAATTCTAATTTACATAAAAGAATGAAGAAATCAGATATTTCTTTCATTCTTGATTTTAACAGTATATTTTTTTCTTTAATTTAGTTTAATACTGG
This sequence comes from Peromyscus leucopus, assembly GCF_004664715.2. Classification (NCBI taxonomy): domain Eukaryota; kingdom Metazoa; phylum Chordata; class Mammalia; order Rodentia; family Cricetidae; genus Peromyscus; species Peromyscus leucopus. The sequence goes on from NC_051068.1 coordinate 58,529,094, forward strand.
CTATAGTTTTATAATACATAGTCTGTATTGTGTTGAAGTATGTTTCTTTTTTTCTTAATTTCATCCTTTTGTTCCTGGGTTTTTGTTTAAAGATTTATTTAATTAAAAATCTCTCTCTCTCTCTCTCTCTCTCTTCTCTCTCTCTCTCTCTCTCTCTGTGTGTGTGTGTGTGTGTGTGTGTGTGTGTGTGTGTGTAGATATTTGTAAGTATGTGTATAATGAGTGCAGATGTCTATGGAGGCCTGAAAGGGGCATTAGATCTGAAATGGCATTTGCAGGTGATTGCTAGCCATTGAATGTGCATGCTCGAAACCAGACTCTGGTCCCCTATATGAGATATACATTCTTGACAGCTGACCATCACTCTAACCCCTTTCAGGTTTCTATCAAGAATGGGCCTATTCAAGGTTCTTTCCTAAAGCCACAGATGTGATCATGGGATTTCCACCCTAGAGTTTATGATATTTGCAGTGTTATATTTACTGATTTGTAGTTTTTGAACCATCCTTTGGATCCCTGGAAAGCTAAGCTGGTGATAGTGATCTTTTTTATGATGTGATGTTAAATTTAGTTTCCCAGTGTTTTATTGAGAATATTTGGATATATGTTTATCAGGAAGCTTGGCATTTTCTCTCTCTACTGGGTCACTGTCTGGTTTTGTTATGAGGGTAGCACTGGTTTCATAAATTAGTAACATTTTTTTTTCCTTTTTATTTTATCAAATAGTTTAAAGAGCACTGGTGGCCAGTCAGCGGTGGTGCACACTTTAATCCCAGTACTCTGTAGGCATAGACAGGCAGATCTCTGAGTTCGAGACAAGTCTGGTCTACAGAATGAGTTCCAGGACTACACAGAGCAACGTTCAGGACTACATAGAGCAAACTTGTCTCAAAGAAATACAAACAGCAACAAAAAGTGTATTGGTGCTAGTCCATCCTTAAAGTCGAGGAGAATTCAGGAGCATGCCTATCTGGACCAGAGCTATCATTAAAGAGATTTTTTTTTAATTATTATTTCAATCCCATTGCTTGATCAAGGTCTGCCTCATTTGTTTATACCCTCTTGTGTTGCCAATACTCTGAGCCACATGACTAGAGATGTGAGCAACTGTGTCTGGATAGTGTAGACCTATTTCAACAAGGAAGAAAAGAAAAATAAACTTGCTACATACAGTTGGTTACTGTTTGTAAGTGGCTGCACCGTGTGTTCTGTTTTCAGATGAACTAATTCTCCTTTACCTCATGGTGAAACGTGATCATTTCTGAAGCTGTCCTGGAGTCTTCATAAAAGTTACAAACCTACCACATCTGGTGTTCATGGTGCTGTTTTTCTCAGACATAATATTCTTGACAGTAATCATGTTTTCAACTACTGTCCTCCCTACAATGTGTTCCTGTAGGAAGTTAGACATCTATAATCTATTCCCAGAAATGGTAACATCAAACAGAACTTCAAGGAGAAAGCACTGATTTACTAATCACATTCAGGAATCCAGATTTCACAAGAGATTAACTCAACAGTATTATTTTGCAAAACGCAAGAACTTAAAAGAACTGGTTTTATCCAAAAGTAATCAAAGTATAAAATTGTGAGGAAATTTAAATGTTAAATTTTTAGTAAACAGAATTCTAATAATTATGTAGTTATTATGATGTATAATTATAGCATGTTCTCTTTTCAACAGTGTTTACTAAACACTAAGACATTTGAAAGTTTCATGAAGTAGCAAGTGGAATAAAAAGAGAAACCAGAAATGTACACGATGGCAACTAGGAAATGGAGGAATCCATTGTTCTATGACCCCCCTTCTCTTTGTCCAACCTTGACATGAGGGTTTGTGCCAACTCTTATTGCATCCTGTTATGCTGTGTTCTGTTGATATACCTGGGAGGCCTGCTCATTTCTGAAGGGAAATAGGGAAACAGTAGATCAGGGGAGGTAGTGAACTGGGATGAGTGGAGAGAGGGGAGGCTGTGGTCAAGATTATTGTAGGGGAGAAGAATATATATAAAGAACAATTATTTCTCTGAACAGCCAGGTTTAGTTCTATGAACCTATGAAATCTGGTCCCTGGAACTGAGTGATCTGCTGTATCACACTCTCACTTGAACAGTAATGCTGCCTCCCACTTTTCCATCTGAAGTTTGTCCCAATATTAACAATTTAAGTGAACACCAGCTCCTTTCCAAGTCTACAAAAGACATACCCCTAACACTCTAGTGTCCTGATACTATGTTTGTTTGTTTTGACAGCATATTTTTATGAATCAGTGCTGGAAAGCCTCTAAGAGAAGGCACAAGATTTGCACCAAAGACCAACTTCATTTCTTCAGCTTGGTTCTGTAAAACTGGGTATCTTATTAGTAAATAACCTGGAAATAAAATATGAAACATTTTATTCAGCTTTCCTTGGATCTCTTCATAAAAGAATTTCATAGAACTAGTTAAATGCCTCACAGGTTACACTTGGCCAGTAGGTAGACTTATTTTCAGATCCATTTGAATTCATTGTAAGAGAGTGCTCTCCTCAAAATGAGTAAGTAACAAATTACAATGGAGGACATATTTGTCTCTCTCCACATTTTCCTGAAGAAGGGTAACAGTAAGCATGCACTACAGATGGAAGCATGGCAGTGTATTCTTTCAGGGAAGGGGTTACTGCTTTTCCCATTCCTCCATGAGATGCTCTGAACATCATTTCCAACAAGTATGCCAATTTGGGGAATGGTGCAAGCCAAACCTTCCTGATTTCAAAGCCAGCTTGCATCACTGTGAATATTTCATTTTTTATTTTTCATTCAGGATCAAACTATGAAAGCTAAGTTGTCCTTTCACGATCCCGAGAAGACAGCTTCAGTCAATCTCCACTGTTAACACCACCACACCAATTCCTCCTTAGAGATTGCCTTTAACCTCTCACTCACGTGGGAAGCTTGTGTTGATTCTGAACCTCAGTATTTACCTAGCTCCATTCAGCTGGAGTCTCTGGAGACCCAAGGCTGTGGTATAAGGATCAGGGAGCTGGCCAAGGCAATGTTGGGCTAGAGTTCAGGGCAGGTCTCCAGCCTCAGCAAAGTTCAAACCAAAAGTGCAAGGCAAAAGCAGTTATAAGAATTGAGCAATGATTATGCAAAACTGAAAATATTTATGAAAAAGGCTGTCACTGGAGTTTGTGGGAAACATAGCCAGGCACCAGTTAAAAGTCTCCAGTGGGTCTGGACCTACGGAATGGGTGTGTCTGGTAGGGTGATGCTGGTCTGAGCTATTATGTTGTCCTCCCTGACTTCAGGGGAAGTTCTGGGTAACCTGAATTACCAAGAACTTCTAAGCAAAAATTTGGATATCACATCTACAGTTCTTTTCTCCTACAGAAGTGGAGCTTTATTACCTAAACCAAGTAGAATCTTGATAAAGACTTAGAAATGCACCTACACTCAATTGGGAGTAAAATAAATATACCAACAACTCAGACTACCTTTTTATCTTCCTATAAAAAAAAAAAGCCTCTGGTTATGAAGGAGTACATTCAGTCAAGTTAAGCATAAGAGCAGACAGGTATAAAAAACTTCATTTGTATTTATCTTGGAACTTAATCTTCAGTTTTCTTATCCCATCAAACTTGTTTCTGTAGCAGAATTTCGATGTCCAACATTCTGTTTTCACTTCAACTCTTTTCCATAGGGAAACTTGGAAGGCATAGTTCTTGCCTTTGAAGAAAGGAACTCCCAACTTCCTCTAACCTTTACTGGTCCTCCAAACCCCAATCATTTAATCTCTTATCAGCCTCAATTCCCAAAGATAGTTTAAAATTTATTGATTTTTCTTAACCTTACTGGGCTAAAGTATTTATTCATTTAAATAATTATATAGCTGTTTCATTATAGAAGTGGACCCTCCTGTGAAAATTAACCATTCATGCAACATTGAAATCAAGATAGATGAGATGAGCAATAAGTTGCCCATTGCAAATTCAGCTGTCTTTCTCAAAGTTCATTGACTTGATTGCATTTTCCATTTAGTGGGTGGTTATTATTTAATATTAGAATTCAGTTGTGCTGGGCGGTGGTGGCGCACGCCTTTAATTCCAGCACTCGGGAGGCAGAGGCAGGCGGATCTCTGTGAGTTTGAGGCCAGCCTGGGCTACCAAGTAGGTCCCAGGAAAGGCGCAAAGCTACACAGAGAAACTCTGTCTCAAAAAAAAAAAAAAAAAAAAAAAAGAATCCAGTTGCATTGTCAACTCAAAAATAGAGGTTAAATACACAAAAGTAGTAACTCAATTAGCTAATTCATTGCTTGGACACTTTGTCATATCCATTTATTTACAAATGGGCTACAAGGAAGATAAATAACCTTACAAATAGCAAGAAACAAAAGGAAGATACTTCCTGTGTTCCTTAAAGTCTTTAGAATTGCGAGAGAAATGGTAGACACTTTATAAATGACCTCAGGTAAATAGGCATGATTTCAGTTTCAGTTTCATACGAACTTTGGGGAACTGTATCTCAAAAAATTCTCAGTGTTTCTTTGCATCACTGGCATTTGAGCACAAATATTTCCTTTTGTGGTGAGTTGTGCATTGAAAGATGCTTGGCGACACCCTTCGTCTGACCCAAGGCATGCTCAAAGCGTGACATGGGAGGCATCCACAGATTGTGCCAAGAATTTCCCAAAGAAGCAAAATTGCTGCCAGTAGAAAGCAGATGACAGGACATGCTGAAACTCTACCCCTCTGCTTAGGCGAATGACTTGCTGCTGCCCTATTTGAAAATTCAATTCCCACAAAGTATTTTACACAGTGAATGCTTGGAAACCTCCTCTAAACACTTCCTTCTAAGTGCTCTATGTTGGAGCGTAGATAGGCATTAGGGCTTTAATATGTTCTGTTAGTTTAATATGTAGCCTGGACTGACAATCATGGTGTAGAAATAAATTGTTAACCATCACAGGAGTCCTCACAATATTGAAGAGAACTACTTATGTTGTTATATAAGCAAAAGGCAACTAAAGTTAAAAAAAAAAAAAGTACAAAGAAAGCATTATGAGGCTAAAATTCTCAAAAAAATGTCATCAAGCTTTGTGGTGGTTTGAATAGGTATGGCCCCCATACACTCATATGTTTGAATGCTTGGCCCATAGGGAGTGGCACTATTAGGAGGCATGGTAATGTTGGAGTAGGTGTGGCTTTGTTAGAGAAAGTGTGTCACTGTGGAGGCAGACTTTGAGGTCTCATATATGCTCAAGCTGTGCCCACGGTGACACACAGTCTCCTTTGTTGCCTGTGGATCAAGATGCAGAACTCTCAGTTCCTTCTCCAGCACCATGTCTGCCTGCATGCTGCCCACCATGATGATAATGGGCTAAACCTCTGAAGTGTGAGCTAGCTGCAATGAAATGTTTTCCTTTGTAAGAGTCACCTTGGCCACGGTGTGTCTTTGCAACAATAAAACTCTAACTAATGCAAGTTTGTTTTGTGTTGGACTTTTGCTGCTGGATATGGGGCCTGCCCTTAAGTGTGGTTTATATACACAATGAGACTCCACTGGAGAAAACTAATTTTTCCTTTGTAAGCAGTTATCAATTGGAGCTAGCTTCTGGGTTAGGGATGGAAAATTACATCATTTTCACTTACATCTCTTAGTGCTGAGACCAACCCATCTGGTTTTGGACCTGTGTTGGCCCTATGAATGCTGCTGCTACATCTCCCTGAATTCAAGTGTCTTAGTTCTGCTGTATAGGGAAGACACTGTTCCTTGGTTTCTTCTATCCCTATGGGCTTTTATGGTCTTTCTGTTTCCTCCTCCACAGAGTTCCATGAGCCTTAACAGGAGAGATTTAATGAAGACATCTCATTTTGACTGAATGTTTCAAGGTCTCCCACTCTTCACCCAATCAATGTCTAGTTGTTTGTGTCTCATTATTTGTTCCCATATACTCCCTCCACTGCAAGTGGAAGCATCTCTGATGATTGCTGACCAACACACTGATTAATGGGTACAGCCAAATGTTTTTAGGAATCATGATATTGCTACATTTCTTTAGCAGAAGAGTTCCATGTCATGGAGTGGGCCTTAATTCCAATAAGGTTGTACTTGGTTACATCCAGAACATTTTTTTTTGCCACGGTTGCACCAGCATATTCTTCTTGGTATTAACAAGTATAGATCACAGGGTTTATAGCTGGGTCATCGATGTTTACCTTTCTCCTCTGGTAGTGTGCAGAATACCTTCAAGTATCTTGGACACTAGTCCATTAGGGTGAGGGCTCTAATTAGGAATCAGTTCCACTTGTCCATGTTCATTGAATTATGAATGTGTTGTTTTCAACAATAGGGCCTAACGACCAGTCTTTGGGAGATCAACCCTTGGCAATAGCCTGGGTTGTTTGGGGGTTTCTATGGGGTCTCTTTGGCCAACAAATAATTAAATGTAACCCATTCCTGGCACTAAAGGTTTTGTTTTAAGGAATAATGAATCTAGTTGGGTTTTGCATCTTTATTATTTGGTGATATATACATAAAATACTATTATACTATATATATATATATATATATATATATATATATATATATATAAGCATCTACTGTAGTAGGTTTCAATATGATCACTCAGATAGTCCTTAATTTTAGCTGTGTCTCCCCATACTCCCTCCATTGCCCTCCTCTTTCACCCCATTTATGTTCAATCCTCTGTTCCAGTCCCCCCTGTTCCTTTTCTCTCTATAATCCTATATTCTATTTATCCGTCCTTGGAAATCCTTCCACCATCATCCACAATTCCTTTCCTATACCTAATCTTTGTGTGGTGGTTTGAATAAGAATGGTCCCAATAGGCTCATATATTCAAATGTGTCAGAGCCTGGCATTACCTAGGGAGATTAGGAATGTGGCCTTGTTGGAGTAGGTATGAATTGTTGGAGGAAGTTTGTCACTGGGGGTGGGCTTTGAGGTATCAAATCCAAAAGCTGGGCCCAGAGTCTCTTTCTCTTCCTGCTGCCTGCTGATCTGTATGTAGAATTCTCAGCAAAATCTCCAGAAATATGTCTGCCTGCATATTGCCATGTTTCCCACCATGATGATGAGGAACTAAATCTCTGAAACTGTAAGCCAGCCCCAGTTAAATACTTTCTTTTATAAGAGTCATGGTGTCTCTTCACAACAATAATGGATTAAGACAGAACTTGGTACCAGAAGTGGGGGTACTGTTGTGATAGACCTGACCATGCTTTTGTTTGGAGGAATGTGGAACACTTTGGGACTTTAGACTAGAAAAGGGATTGGACACTTCAAGCAGAGCTTAACGGGCATTCTGGTAGGAGCATGAAAGGCAGTGGTGATTTGAATTATGAGGGAAGAGCTCAAGAAATTTCAGAGGAGAAGAATATTAGTATGTGGCTTAGAGGTATTCCTTGTGACATATTGGGGAAGAATGTGGCTTTTTTTGCCTGTGTCCAAAAAGTCATCCTAGGACTAAAGAGTTTTGGATTAATGGCATTGTCAAAGGAGATTTCAAAACAGCCTAGTATTGACTGTGTAATGTGGTTATTAGTGGCAAGTCTTATGCAGATCTATAATGAAAAGGAGCAAGCAAATCAGGGAAAAATACAAAATGTACAATTTGAGGAGAAAAGGAGGACCAGGAAGTATAATGGATGTAAGTCCAGTGCCCAAGGACATAAAAAGTTTAAAGAAAAGCCTGAACCTAAATGTTATAGAGTTGTGACCTCAAGGTAAGATCTCACTCAAATAGGCTTCTAACTTGTGAAAAGGAACTTTAAAAGCAGCTTAGGGCTGTGTGTGGTGGCACATGCCTTTCATTCCAGTACTCTATAGACTGAGGCAGGAATATCTCTCTAAGTTCAAGGCCTGACTGGTCTACAGCATGAATTCCAAAACAGCCAAGAATAGTCAGTGAAGGAAACCACTGAAAACAGAAAGCTAATGAAGATGTAATTGAATCAGGGGTGATGTTTTAGCCCCAACAAGCAGTAGAAATGGTTAGCTTTGTCCTTCTGGGATACAAGCGATGCAAGAAAGAGTGTATAGAATCTCCCTCTGCAGCTAAGGAAATCTGATGGGGCCACACATGTGTCAGGGGTTTCTCTTGCATGGAGACCTAGAGAAGCCATTGTGTGAAGCTGTGAAATTGAAGCCTGGATTTTACTGGGGATCCCAAGATGTTGTAGGTACCAGAGTCATGGGAAACCTGCCAGAGAGAGATGCTAAATGGATGTGGAACCAACCTAAGAGATAGAGAAAAGTATATTATAGTCAATGAAGCTGAAAGGATTAAGAGATCTGAAGAGTGCCTAAACATCAGACATGGAGTTGCAGAATTTGGAGTTTGCGTTGTTGGTTTTTGGTCTTGCTTTAGTCCATCCAGGATTTCCTCACTTTGCTCTTTTTTTCCATTTTGGAAATATTCTATACAACTGTATGTTGAAAATATGTGATCTGTTTTTTATTATTATTTTTTATTTTAAGGAGGTTACAGTTAAGAGATTGTCATAAGTCTCAGAAGAAACTTTGAACTATAGACTTTAAAAGAGTGTTGAGACTGTTATAGACTATGGGAATTTGAAGTTGGACTGAATGTATTTTTGAATTATGATATGGCTACAAGCCTATGGTGGTCAGGGAGTGAAATGTGGTGATTTGAATAAAAATGGCCCCCAAAGGATCATATATTCGACTGTATCAGAGACTGGCACTACCTGAGAGAGATTAGGAATGTGACCTTGTTGGAGTAGGTGTAGACTTGTTGGAGGAAGTATGTCACTGGGGGTGGGCTTTGGGGTTTCAAATTTTCAAGCCCAGATCAGTGTCTCTATTCTCTTCCTGCTGCCTGCCAGTCTGGATATAGTATCTTTTAGCTACCTCTCCAGAACCATGGGTGCTGCCTTTCTTCCTACCATGATGAAAATAGACTGAATCTCTAATTAAATCTTTTCCTTTATAAGAATTGTCATGATCATAGAGTCTCTTCACAGCAGTAAAACATTGACTAAGATACTCTGTGATTATACAGACTGTGGGATGCCTCTCAAAGATTTTAAAAATAGCATCTCCATAAAATATAGTACATGTTATAATTTTGTTGTTGTTGTTTGTTTGTTTGGTTGGTTGGTTATTTGTGTTTGTTTGTTTCGGTCTGGTTTACCTCACTCAGGGTGATTTTTTTCTAGCTCAATCCATTTACCCATGTATTTCATTTTTTAAAAACTTCTGAGTAATGTTACTGTGCAAATGTACCACATTTTTTATTATTACTTGTATTTATTCATCTGTTGACAGATATCTAAGGCTATTTCCAGTTTCTGGCTATTATGGATAGAGCAGCAAATAACATGGATGTGGAAGTATCTTTTCAATAGGAAAAAGAGTTCTTTGGATATATGCTTAAGAGTGCCATAGCTGAATGTTGAGGTAGATCCATTCCCAGATTCCCGAGGAACCACCACAGATTTCTACAGTTGAAAATTTTGATTGGTGTAAGATGAAATCTCAAAGCAATTTTAATTTGCATATCCTGATGACTAAGGATGTTGAATGTTCAAGTGTTTCTTGGCTATTTGTGTTTCATATTTTGATCATGTTGTTTGTATTTGTACCCCATTTTTAAATTGGGTTATGTGTTTTCTTGATATACAGGTTTTTTTTTTTCAGTTCATTATCTATTTTAGATATTAACCCTTTATTGGCTGTGTTATTGGTACAGATCTTTACCATCCTGTAGCCTGCAGCTGTGACTTAAGGATGGTGTCCTTCCCCATCTAAAAGCTTTTTGTTTTCATGAGGTCCTATTAACTAATTGTTATTCTCAGTGCCTATGCTCTAGGTCTCCTGTTATGGAAAGTCTTTTCCTGTGCTGGTGAGTTTAAGAAAATTCTCACTTTTTCTTGTATCAGGTTCAGAGTATCTGGCCTTAGGTTGAGGTCCTTGACCCATTTGGATTTGAGTTTTGTGACAGGTGATTAGTAGTAAGTCTATTTGCGTTCTTCATGCAGCTATCCAGTTTGACCAGCGCTATAAAAAAGGAAGAACTATCCAAATTAAAAAATCTTATTTAGGTCTTTAAAATGTAACACATTGAGAATATATTGGCCTGTGAATTTAGTCATTCCACTGTAGGCAGCATTTCTCCATTTTTGTGTGTGAAAGTTTGACCTTCTACCAATATTACCAAAGAATACTAAATTTCTGGACTTCTGCATATCAGCTGATTCTTCTTTCTTAATATATTTTAGCTTCTGCTGTAATTTTCCCCACTGTGATTTTTCCCTCTGCTTTTTATTTGGACCGTTTTTCCAAATTCACAAGTAGCTGAGGCTCAAATTACTCTTAGCACAATAGTTTAAACAGAGGTGTTAAAACCTGTGGTGATGCTTAAGTGAAAATTTGAATCCTTAAATTTCTGAAAAAGAAAACTTACTTAATTGTAATAACTTTCCATAGTTATTTTTAAAAATAAATGCACGATAAATTAATTTTTATTTAATATTTTTATTTTATAATTAACTTAATTTCACATATCAGCCACAGATTCCCCTGTCCTCCCTCCTCCCACCCCCAGCCCTCCCCCCCCAATCCACCCCCATTCCAACTTCCTCCATGGCAAGGTCTCCCCTGGGGAGTCAGCCCAGCCTGGTAGACTCAGGTGAGGCAGGTCCAGTCTCCTCCTCCCTACACCAGGGTTGAACAAAGTGTCCCAGCATAGGTCCCAGACTCCAAAAAGCCAGCTGATGCACTAAGGACAGGTCCCAGTTCCACTGCCTGGGGGCCTCCCAAATAGCTGAAGCTAATCAACTGTCTCACTTATCCAGAGGGCCTGCTCCAGTTCCATGGGGGTTCCTCAGCATTGGTTCACAGTTCATGTGTTTCCACTAGTTTGACTATTTGTACCTGTGCTTTTTCCAATCATGGTCTCAATATCTCTCCCTCATACAGTCCCTCCTCTCTCTTGCCGATTGGACTCCTAGAGCTCTACCTGGGGCTTGGTTGTGGATCTCTGCATCTGCTTCCATCAGACACTGGATGAGAGTTCTATCATGACAGCCAGGGTGTTCAGTCATCTGATCACCAGAGCAGGTCAGCTCAGGCACTCTCTTGACCATTGCCAGCAGTCTACAGTGGAGGTATCTTTGTGGATTTCTGGGGACCTCTCTAGCACTCTGTTTCTTCCTATTCCCCTAGGGTCTACATTCATCATGGTATCTCCCTCCTCGTTCTCCCACTTTGCTCCTGATTCAGCTGGGACCTCCCGCTCCCCTAAGCTCTCTTTCTCCTGACCCTTGCTCTCTGTTACCCCTCCCACCCCCAGTTTGCTCATGTAGATCTCATCCATTTCTCTGTTATTGGGTGATCCCTATGTCTTTCTTAGAGTCCTCTTTACTAGGTAGCCTCCTGGAATTGTGAGTTGCAGTCTGGTTATCCTTTGCTTTACATCTTGTATCCACTTATGAGTGAGTACATACCATGTTTGTCTTTCTGAGTCTGGGTTACCTCACTCAGGATGATTTTTTCTAGATCCATCCATCTGCCTGCAAACCTCATGATGTCATTGTTTTTCTCTGCTGAGTAGTATTCCAGTGTGTATATGTACCACATTTTATTTATCCATTCTTCAGTTGAAGGGCACCTAGGATGTTTCCAGGTTCTGGCTATTACAAATAATGCTTCTATGAACATAGTTGAGCATATGTCCTTGTGGTATGATTGAGCATTCCTTGGGTATATGCCCAAGAGTGGTATAGCTGGGTCTTGGGGAAGGTTGATTCCCAATTTTATAAGAAAGTGCCATATTAATTTCCAAAGTGGCTATACAAATTTGCATTCCCACCAACAATGCTCCAAATCCTCTCCAACATAAGCTGTCTTCAGTGTTTTTGATCTTAGCCATTCTGACAGGTATAAGATGCTATCTCAGAGTTGTTTTGATTTACATTTCCCTGATGACTAAGGATGTTGAACAATTCCTTAAATGTCTTTCAGCCATTTGAGTTTCTTCTGTTGAGAATTCTATGTTTAGCTTTATAGCCCATTTTTTAATTGGACTGTTGGGTATTTTGATGTCTAATTTCTTGAGTTCTTTATACGTTCTGGATATCAGCCCTCTGTCAGATGTGGGGGTGGTAAAGATCTTTTCCCATTCTGTAGGCTGTTGTTTTGTCCTGTTGACCGTGTCCTTTGCCCTACAAAAGCTTGTCAGTTTCAAGAGGTCCCATTTATTAATTGTTTCTCTTAGTGTCTGTGCTACTGGTGTTATATTTAGGAAGCGATCTCTGGTGCCAATGCGTTCCAGACTACTTCCTACTTTCTCTTCTGTCAGGTTCAGAGTAACTAGATTTATGTTGAGGTCTTTGAATGACTTGCACTTAAGTTTTGTGCACATTGAAAGATATGGATCTGTTTGCAGTCTTCTACATGTTGATATCCAGTTATGCCAGCACCATTTGTTGAAGATGCTTTCTTTTTTCCATTGTACCCTTTTGGCTTCTTTGTCAAAAATCATATGTTCATACATGTGCGGATTAATGTCAGGGTCTTCTGTTCAGTTCCATTGGTCCATATGTCAGTTTTTATGCCAGTACCAAGCTGTTTTTATTACTGTAGCTCTATAGTAGAGCTTGAAGTCAAGGATTGTGATGCCTCCAGATGTTGTTTTATTGTACAGGATTATTTTGGCTATCGTGAGTTTTTTTGTTTTTCCATATGAAATTGAGTATTACTCTTTCCAGGTCTGTGAAGAATTGTGTTGGGATTTTGATTGAGATTGCATTGAATCTGTAGATTGCTTTTGGTAAAATGACCATTTTTACTATGCTAATCCTAGCTATCCATGAGCATGGGAGATCTTTCCATTTGCTGACATCTTCAATTTCTTTCTTTAGGGACTTAAACTTATTGTCATACAGGCCCTTTGTTTGTTTAGTCAGAGTTACCCCAAGGTGTTTTATATCATTTGTGGCTATTGTAAAGGGTGATATATCTTTGATTTCTTCCTCAGCCGATTTGTCATTTGTATATAGGAGGGCTACTGATTTTTTTTAAGTTAGTCTTGTATCCTGCTACATTGCTGAAGGTGTTTGTTTATAAGCCGTATGAGTTCCTTGGTTGAATTTTGGGGGACACTTATATATACTATCATGCTATCTGCAAATAGTGACTTCTTCCTTTCCAATTCGTATCCCCTTGGTCTCCTTATGTTGTCTTATTGCTCTGGCTAGAACTTCAAGTACTATATTGAATATATATGGGGAGAGTGGACAGCCTTGTCTTGTTCCTGATTTTAGTGGAATCACTTTGAGTTTCTCTCCATTTACTTTGAAGTTAGCTGTTGGCTTGCTGTAAATTGCCTTTATTATGTTTAGGTATGTTCCGTGTATTCCTGATCTCTCCAAAACCTTTATCATGAAGGGGTGTTAGATTTTGTCAAAGACCTTTTCAGCATCTAGTGAGATGATCATGCAGTGTTTTTCTTTCAGTTTGTTTATATGGTGTATTACATTGTTAGACTTTCATATGTTGAACCACCCTTGCATCCCTGCGATGAAGCCTACTTGATCATGGTGGATAATTATTTTGATGTGTTCTTAGAGTCTGTTTGCCAATATTTTATTGAGTATTTTTGCATCAATGTTCATGAGGGAGATTGGTCTATAGTTCTCTTTCTTTGTTGCATCTTTGTTTGGCTTAGAAATCAGGGTAATTGTAGCCTCATAGAAGGAGTTTGGTAATGTTCTTTCTGTTTCTATTGTGTGGAACAATTTAAAGAGTATTGGTATTATCTCTTCTTTGAAGATCTGGTAGAATTCTGTGCTGAAACCATCTGATCCTGGGTTTTTAATATAAAATGTATAATATAAAATATGTGAATACTCACCTTTAACTTTTCACAGGAACCTTTACCTTTCAACAATATTTCTGATACCATGCTTATACAAAAGAATTGCCAAATAGTTGTTGAATGAAGTAATTGGAGCAAAGTACATATATATTCTTAATAATTGTGTATTTGCAAACTCAAATTTGCCTAATGTGCTTGGAAGCCCATGGGAGCTTTATATTTAAGGAATAAAGGGAATTAGCTTTAGCAGAATTTATTACTGGAAAATAAATTTTAATGCCCACATGCAGTAAATGTACTAGAACAATGTTTAAAATATAAATCAAAGTATATAAATACATTGTGTATAAATAAAAAAATTAAAATTCTACCAGTTATTACTGATCAGGAGTCCAATTGGTGAGAAAGAGGAGGGTTTGTATGAGTGAGAATTGTTGAGACTAAGGTTGGAAAAAGTACAGGGAGAAATAGCCAAACGAAAGGAAACACATGAACTATGAACCAAAAGCTGAGGAGCCCCCAACTGGATCAGGCCCTCCGGATAAATAAGACAGTTGATTAGCTTGATCTGCTTGGGAGGCATCCAGACAGTGGGACCGGGTCCTGTCCTCAGTGCATGAACTGGCAGTTTGGAACCTGGGGCTTATACAGGGACACTTGGCTCAGCCTGGGAGGAGGGGACTGGACCCACCTGGACTGAATCTACCAAGATGAACTCAATCCTCAGGGGAGTCTTTGCCCTGGAGGAGATGGGAATGGAGGGTGGACTGGGGGGGAAGGTAGGAGGTGGGGTGGGAGGGGGGAGAACAAGGGAATCCGTGGCTGATATGTAAAATTAAATTTTATAAATAAATTTAAAAATGAAAAAAAAAGAAAGATACACACCTTCACAATGAAAAAAAAGAAAATCTTTAAAATTGGTGCTGGGGGATGGCTCAGTGGCTCAACAGTTGAGAATATACACTGGCCTCAATCAGAGACCACACCAGCCACCAGAACTTCAGGTAGGCTGCCTGTCCAGGGATATCCCCCACTCTCTCAGTGCCCACTCACACTAGCCCCAGTCACCCCTTCTATCCTTTTTGACATGTCCCAGCCCCTGACTCAGACATATTCCCTCATGTCTACAAAGGGCCATGCAGAACCTAAGACTCCATGTAGACCACCTGCCCAAAGACTCCCCCTTACTCTTTCAGTGACCTCACCCTATTCCCAACGCCCCTACCACTTCATGTTGCCAGGTCCTAACCACCAACTTGCGGGGGGAGACTTTCTACTCAACCAGTGGCCACCTAGGCCACCAGAAATATAGATCAAACCTCAGGCAGAGACCCTCCTGCTCAAACACAGTCCACACAGGCCAGAAGACAGAGAGGAAATAGAAACCAAGGAACAAAGCACCCATCCAAAAAGATAAACCCAGAAATCAGCAGCTAGACCTATAATTTCCCCAAACCCAGATGCCTAAAAACCAATATAAGAACACCATCAACCATGGTCAAGATAATATGCCATCAAGAAAGCCCAGCTATCCTACTACAGCAAGCCTTGAACATTGCAGCACAGCTGAATCACAAGAAGACCTTAAAAGCAATTGTATGAAGGTGATAGCAGTCTTTAAAGGAGAAATGAATAAACCTCTTAAAGGAAACTGGTTTTAAGGTTTTATTTTAAACTCATTTCTAATACATAAAGAACTTGAAGAGTTCACATATTACTGCATTACACAATATTTCTATACATGCCTACAGTGTTTAATGTTTTAGTTGAACTAAACATATTTATCTGCAGGAACATCATTTCTCTATGCTAAAGTTTACAAATTTTCTCTTCTAGCTTTTTAATATACACTACTTTCTGGCTATGTACAATATCCTACTGAGAGTATCCTATAAAGGACTTAGTCCAATCCAACCATAGCTTACTACCCACAGATTATTCTCTCTATATCCATCTCCAGTCACCCACTATATTAGTCAGGGTTCTCTAGAGTAACATAACTTATAGGATGAATCTCTCTCTCATACATACATATATATAAAATACAACTTATAATTTATATAATATATAAATCATATTAGTATATTATTTATTTATTTTTATTACTAAGACATTTTTAAAAATATTTATTATAATTATGTGACTGCTTCTTAGACCTTCCTTTTACTTTGTGAGTTTGACAGTTTTTTGGTTTTTTTTTTGGTTTTTCGAGACAGGGTTTCTCTGCGTAGCTTTGCGCCTTTCCTGGAGCTCACTTGGTAGCCCAGGCTGGCCTCGAACTCACAGAGATCCGCCTGGCTCTACCTCCCGAGTGCTGGGATTAAAGGCGTGCGCCACCACCGCCCGGCGAGTTTGACAGTTTTAAGACTATTTCTAAAGCATTTTATGAAATTATACTTCAACTTTATTTGCATTATAATCAGACTAGGACATATGTTTGGGGGAAGAATACCACAAATAAGTGACTTTCTCCTTACCTCATATTAGATAAGATATGCATAAATGTGCTTAAATAATTGATATGCTGTAAGAGGGAGAAAAGTAATCTCATGCTGTATGCTTCTTGCTTAGCTTCTGTGTAGTGTGATAGAGCAATATGCAAGAGTTAGTTTTATTCCTGCTTCATGAGCCTCATTTATAATGAGTTTCTCTTTATAACAATTTCCATTTCATTTTTTACACTTCAAAGTCTCATGATAAAACTGCAATATTGTGTAAAATATTCGAGTACTCATCATTTGCCCACATTCAGTTATTACTTAGCCACTCCTAGAATCTAGCCCTGTCTCTGGCAAGTTCTTGGCACTTCTCACTTCTCCTGAGTTTCTTCTTAATACATTTATGGTGAATATAGTTAAGTAATAGTGGGAGAGACTTCAGATTCAGAGAGCTATCTAGAAGGGAGACTTTAATGCAAACATCTCAAGGAAATAGAATGCCATAGAGCTGTGATGTCATCATGATACAGGGGTAGGGGCAATCACTAGTGTGTATCTATCTTCACTCACTTTCTTATTTTCCAGTAGGCTAGCTTGGGCTTAGTCATTGTAGCTGGCTTCCAAGAACATCATGGGTAAATAGTGCACTGTACAAACATTTATCAAGTCCTCTCTGCTTGAACATGTCGCTATCTCATTGGCTAAAACAACTCATGAGGCCAGATCAAATTTAAAGGGTAAATGACTTTTATGTTTTAACAAAGAAAGTAGCAAAATTACATGGTGGGGGAATTTCATATAAGAATTAAAACTATCCAAGATTTTTTTTTATAATTTATTCAGCACATCCTAACCCTTTTACCAGTAGGTCATAATAAATCTTATTAATAGATTAAACTGCCTTACGTTATTTGCTACAAATCCTCATTTAAACTAAGTTTAAGATTAAATTTCCTTTAAAAAAAAAGACTTCCTAACCTAAATTCTTTAGAGTCCCTCATGTATAAATGGGTGGTTTGACTTGTAATATTAAATTTTTTCTTTTTTCTTTTTGGTTTTTTGAGACAAGTTTTCTATATGTAGCTTTGCACCTTTCCTGGATCTCGCTCTGTAGACCAGGCTGGCCTTGAACTCACAAAGAACTGCCTGGCTCTGCTTCCCGAGTGCTGGGATTAAAGGAGTGCACCACCACCAAATTTTTAATTTAGATTTACACATAAATTAGAAACCACATAATTAATCATTTTTCTACTATTACTATAATTTCAAATCTAACATGATCTTCTGGTTCCATTAGGTTCTATGTTTGTGTATCCATTTTTTCTTTGACATATCATTTCAGTGTTTTACAGCTAACCAAGGACTACCCAAGATAACCACTGGGATTTTTGATCAGTAATGAAGTGCTTCTTCATCCATGTAACTCATTTTTTTTTAAATTTTTTAAGATGTTTTGAATATTTACCACAACAAAAGTGAAACATTTCTTTCTCCTAAATAAACCTGTGGTCTCCAGTGACCAATTATATTTTAAGAAATGTAGCTACATACCTTAAAACTATAAAATGTTTAAAGATGTATTTTAAGGCTTTCTTTTAAAAAATACACAACAATGGAATTTAATCCTAAGAAAATGAGTCAGATTTATATTAGTATAAAGAATTTTAGGCAGCCTTAAATGCATCTGTTTTGATGGTGAAAATGCTGAGCTGAAGTGCCTCTGCTTTGCTTTTTGTGGACAAATAGAACATTAGCATGGAGTGTGAGCAGGATGAGCAGGTATCAAAATTACATTTATATTATTAAGGTTTATGGTGAGTTCAATCTCTTTTCTACAAGTTGTGAGGATACCATAAACATAATATTTTCTTGACATAAAAATAGATAGCTAGGACTGGGACAGCCATATGTTTTCATTTATCAGTATTGAATAAGCTGGGCAGTGGTGGCGTACACCTTTAATCCCAGTACTTGAGAGACAGAGGCAAGCAGATCTCTGTGAGTTCGAGGCTAGCCTGGTCTATAGAGCTAGTTCCAGGACAGCCAATGCTACATAAAGAAACACTGTCTCGCCGGGTGGTGGTGGCGCACGCCTTTAATCCCAGCACTCGGAGGCAGAGGCAGGCGGATCTCTGTGAGTTCGAGGCCAGCCTGGTCTCCAAAGCAGGTTCCAGGAAAGGCGCAAAGCTACACAGAGAAACCCTGTGTTGAAAAACCAAAAAAAAAAAAAAAAAAAAAAAAGAAAGAAAGAAAGAAACCCTGTCTCAAAAAAGAATAAAATAAATAAAATCCAATGATTATAATGAATAAAGTAAAATTCTGTGCACTAACAGCAACCAAATCAAGCAAACCAACTAGGAAAAACCAATGGAAAGGACACTAATTGCAATCATACATAAGAATGTAGGTATCAAATTAGAGGGATAAGAGGTCAACAAGATGCTTTAGAATCACAGTTTGCACATGACCGCAGCACAGGGAAGTAGAGACAGAAGTATCCCTGGGGCTTCTGGTCAGCTACTCTAGCCAAATTGGCAAGTCCCAATTTTAGTGAGAGATCCTGTCTCAAAAAACAAAGTAGAGAGTAACTAAGGAAGACATGAAACATGGACCTTTGCCTCAACCTGCATGTGCATACACTTGAATAGTCACAAATACACACATAAGCCCAACCCCGCAACATGCACACAAATATATACACAGCAATATGCAAATAAAATCCAAATTTTATGAAGGAGAAAGTGTAAAGTTCTTCCATCTGTTATAAGTTCATTATAAGACAATTTCATTAAAATCTTTGAAATATCAAAGATAATAAACTGAATTATGTAGGATTTGTTCTTTCATGTAAAAAAATCTGTGTATTTTATTTTTAATATATTTTAATTTAAATAGAATTAGATCATTTTCCCTCTTTCTTATACTTTCTCTAGTCTTTCTAAACTACCTTCCCTCAAAGCTCTCTCATGGACACCTACTATCAAGTTGATAGCTTTTTTTCTTTGATTATATTTGTTACACACATATACATGTGTATGCATACACACACAGCATGCTGAATCTGTTTTTGGTGCTTGTGTATATATGTTTTCAAGACTAATCATGCTGTATTGGGAAGCCAATCTGGGGCTCATCCATGGGAGAGGCTATTTTTCTTCCCAGTTGTCATTAGTTCTCTAGAGGTGGGACCCTATAAAAATTTTTCCCCTTCTATATTAACATGTTGTCATTTCTAAGTGAGACTGTTCCACAGCAGACTTCATAGGAGTTAGGCTCTTACAATCTTTCTACCCCTTTTCCTTGATGTTTTATGGACCTGAGACGAAGGAGCTGTGGTAGATATGTTCGATGTGACTAGATCCCTCCTCGATCTTTTACTTTCTGTATCGTGTTTAATCGTGGTTTCCTGTAATGGTCTCATTTTCAGTAAAGAAAATCTTCTTTGGTGAGGAGTGGTAGCTACACGAATCAGTAGGTATAAGAATAACACTTAATATGTCTTAATGAATCATGTTAGCAAAATGATTGCAGGGACTCTAGTAAGCCTGAGAATGGCAAACATGGCTCCGACTGGCCTTGCTCTTCTTCCCATTCTCTCTGCCTTGCTAAAAACTGTTAGATTATATTCCTAAAGCCAGACCCCAAGATCTAGTCTCTTATTTAGCTACTTCTTCCTTCTGAGACTGACTACCAGGATCCAGCTATCAAGGTATTGAAGTCCAGTAATCAAAAATCCTTTTGTACTTGCCCTAATTAACCTGTCCAATCAAAATTAAACACCTCATTTTAACACTGAATTTCCCCTTTTACCTTTATAAACTGCCATTTGCCAATGAGCTACATATGTTTCTTCTCTATCCAGATACAGTCCCCAGGACAAAGATCCCTTTCCCCTCTCCTTTGTTCCTTCCCCATTCTCCCTTGTCCTCTATCGTCTGTCTTTGTCTCTTATTCCCTGACCTTTGTCCTGCTGGAGCAAATAAATCTCCTTTGTTCTGAGTACTTGGTCTTGGGGTATCTTGTGCTGATACTGGATACTGGTCACTTCAATGATAGTAGTAGATTCTTCTGATCCATGACCTCACTAGCTTAGGAAGCTGCCTAGGTTTCCACTATCAGTCATTATTTCCTTCCTATTGAGTGACCCTTAAGTGAATTAGACAACTGTTAATGCCACCAACACATGTGTGAGTGCCACTTACTGGATCTTTATGCATCTCTTGTCATGTCTGTAATTGGTTCAAAGATATTACAGTTGTGTAGAATGGTTTAATTGTCTTAAGTGCATGCTATCTTTAGCAATAGGGGCCCATCCTCAACTCATGAGTGGCAACTGAGGGCTATTTCAATAATCCTTATTGTTTAGGGGATGGATCACTTTGACTACCTTGATCAACCATTTAGAAAGTTTCTTGTGCCTAGTAGTGGAATTTTTGTTAATGTATGGTTACTGTGGGAAACACAGTGAGTCCCATTGGTTTGACTTCTTTAAGGTGTGTGTGTGTGTGTGTGTGTGTGTGTGTGTGTGTGTGTGTGTGTGTGTGCACAATGAGTATATGTATATTCACATACACTTACATTTTAAGTAAATATAAAAAAATATGATTCCTTCAGGCTTTATCCAACTACTTGGATGTAACTTGTCCTTCTACACTCCTTCTTCATCTGTATTGAACTGCATCCTACCTCAAAATGTTCTAAATAATGAATACTAGTCAGCTGAAAGGAAAAATTAAATCTGTAGGTAAATGGATGATCTAGAAAAAATAATATTGAGTTATATAACACAGACTCAGAAAGATTGTTTTCTCTTGTCTCTAGAACCTAGCTTCAAATCCTCAGATGAGGAGAAACCATAGAAACCAGGAAAGTATAAAAAGATTCTAGGTGAGAGGAGGTATTTAGATAGGACAAGCAGGATATAGGTGACATGAAGTAGAGAATCTGCAGATTTTAAAGGTTATTGTTAACATTTTCCTGTCATCGTTTTTTCAGTGAAGCAGGGTGTCACAAGCCAGAAAAGACAAGATCATGGTCAAGGAAATTTTCCAATCTCTTCCTAATTGCCACTCATATATCTCAACAAAAGCAGTAATTGAATTCATATGGTCATTACTGGCGAGAGATCTTGAGAGGAAGGAGAAAGAGTTTGGAAGAAGAAAACATGGGAGAAGCATTAAAAGATAGCCCCTATGTCTGATTTTGAATAGAGAGAAAGGGAAAATCCATGATTCAAAATGCAGATGGGGCCTTAAATCTGAGCAGAAAACAATGTGATGGAGGCAGAAGAACACATCCTTTAGGTTTGTTATTTAGTAGAGATGAAGGAAACCATCTATAGTCCACTATGCAGACAATGACCTTAATAATGGCTCAGTGCAAGAGCTATTACAATCAGGGTACACTCAGCACTTGGATTATTTGAATTGGAAGAGGATTTTAAACAAATAACAAAAAGAGTCTGGTTCATGAAGCTGTGGGACATGGGGGAGGATGGGATTCTTTTGAGTGCTATGGAAACAAAGAAACAGGAAAATGTAACTGCTTTTACTTCCATGAGATAAAGGCTGCAGAAATTGAGGCAATATAAGTAAGATATGTCCCTGATGGCAGAGTCACACAAACCATTAGAGACACTTGGCTATCGTGTTGAGATTCCCATAAACATCAGGCTGCAGAAGAAAGTAGAGAAAAAGATAAGCATTATGGAGGTAACTGGATTTGAGAGAGCTGGTGTTTGATGCCTAGTCCACTGGTCCAGATAGGTGTGTGTTCACAAAGGGGTTGAAAAATAGATTCTGCATGGAATTGAGAGTAGTGTACTTCTTTACCAACACTGTGAGGCATCATGGTGGTCTGTGAACATTTTGAGACACAGGAGGGACTTTTGTAAATGTGAATAATCTAGACTGAAACACACACACACAACACAGATTCATAAAGCACTTAAGCAATTTTAAGAGGAAGTGAGAGAAGAGCAAAAGAAACAGATCCACCTATGTTTCTTTAAGGAAAATGTGGCAAGATCTGTGTGGAGCCAGAGGTCCCTGACAAAAATTAAACAAAATATTGAATGTTTTGCTGGTGATCTTCTGGCATACTTAGGAGCCTTGGTAACAGTTTATGAAAGAAATGATTAAGCCTTGCCTATAGTAGGGAAGTTTTTCCCCAAGAATATACGGTGTAAATGCCAGTGTAGTTGAAGGTTACTTGCCTAGGCTGGGCCCTTTGAGCAAGCAGGTGCAGGCAATGGAAAGTCAAAAGTTTCTCTATTGGCCTGGAGCTGCCAGAACAAAAGAGTCAACTCAAGCTATAGACTTGGAAGACAACAAAGAGTGCAGGCCTACTCTCCCTTGAACTTCAGACAAACCAAATAGTATAAGCCAGACCCACTGATACCACTGGGTGTGGATGATACTCACAGCAGCCTCACAGTGGTGGCAACACCCAAGATGAGGTAGCCTGATACATCACTGAAAATGACTGTGGATTATCAAAGGCAAGATATGGAATGTCCTCCTCCTCCATGTAGCTGTATCCAGCTTCACTCTCTTAACATAACAGTTAATAGAAGTTATTACATTAGTCTGTGATACAGAGCATCCTACTTAGTTTCTTCTTACATACTTACAAATCATACTTACAAAGATCATAAAGTAAACAACTCAGGAGTCTCATGAAGTTTGTGAAACTTGTGAGATTCACAAGGGCCCTCCTAAATTTATATGAGAAGTTACAACTGGGACTAGGACACTTTCAGACCAGCAGAACTGCCAGCAAGTTATGCAGAGAGATTAAAAAATGTCAACATGAAGAGTCATCATTCATACTGTGATGGGCTTTTCAGTCACCCATACACCTGTAAATAATGCCTATAAGCTCACTGATTCAGTAAGCCAAATTGGGTGGGATCATTTCTTTGATCTATCATTGATACCCTCCTTGGGGTTTACAGACATTTGTTTATGTCTCCCCAGGAAAAGTCACACAGCACAGGCAAGCTGTTATACCTCCATCATTGGCATAAGCTTTTTACAGATATAACACGTGTAAGTATTCATCTACGTGTTAAAAACTATGGTCTACAGTACAAGAAAATGTGAAGAACTATTTCCAACTGTGGTTCTCAAATGTCCATAGGCCCCTTAAGAGTTATCATGTATATATGCAAGGCTTTAACAGCCATGAGAATATCTTCAAATACTTCATCTTTAGTCAAATTTAAATCATCTGAAATTTGGCTGACTTCTTTTGCAAATACTTTGTAATACCTTGCCTTCTTCCTCTCAAGATCAAACAAAATTATAGGATTGTTCACAGGCCTTGATTTTCTCTGTATTGGCTTATGTGTGACTATGATCTGGCTAGGTTCCCCAATAATTATGTAGGCTCAAATATGTGACATTATTATGATTATTAGTTTTTTTAATTTTTTAAATTATTTCTTCGATTTATTTATTTAAGAGATCTGTTTAATCCATTTTACATACCAACCACAGATGCCCCTCTCATCCCTCTTCCCATTCCCTTCCCCAAGCCTCCTTCACCCCAGCCCTATCCCCTCCTCCAAAAGGGTAAGGCCTCCCACGGGGAGTCAGCAAAGCATGGTGCATTCAGTTGAGGCCGGACCAAGCCTCCCCTCCAGCCTCCACATCAAGGCTGAGCAAGGTGTCCCACCATATGTAATTGGTTTCAGAAAGCCAGGCCATGCACCAGGAATAGATCCTGATCCCACTGCCTTGCTCATATAATCCCTCTTCCCCCTCTTCTACTGTATTCCCAGAGCTCAGCCTGGTTCTTGGCTGTGGATCTTTGAGGAAACAGGATGGTCAAGATGGGTGAGTGACTATCAAAAGATATCTTGATAGAGGGAAACATTATGGGGTTAGGGAGAAACCTGGTGCTAGGGAAATTCCTAGGAATCCACAAAGATGACTCCAGATTAGACTACTAGCAATAGTAGAGAGGGTACTGAACTGGTCTATTCCAATAATCAGATTGGTCAACACCCTAACTGTTACCATAGAGCCTTCATCCAGTAACCTGTGTTTATTAGTATTCTGTTTCTTATGTATTAATTTGCCTTATTGCATTTTAATTGATACATAGCTATATAAACCTACATATGAACATATATATGTTTATGGAATGTAAAGTGCGATGGTTTGATGCATATATATATATATACATACATATATATATCTAGAGAGAGAGAGTGAAGTGACTAAATCAAACTAATTAGCATACTTATCACCTTACCTACTTACTATTTCATTGACGAATTTCCAAGTCCATTCTTTCAGCAGTTAAAAAACACATATCATTTTTAAATACTGTCACCATGTAGTATTACTTGATCTTGAAAAAGAATCTTCCTCCTCTTTCTTCTGATACTTGTCCTCCTTTTCTTGTTGTTGTTCTTAAATATTGTTTTCAGTGTTATTTTAGATAGCTTATGTCTGTCTATATCATCACTGTCCTTCTTTGATATCTTTTACTCATTCCATATTATCTGAGAAACACTCTAGTCATATCAGTTCTATCCCAGAAAACTGTAACGAGAACCTCTGGTTCAAGTACATAAAGTCAACAAAAATGTTTGCAGAGTGGATGAAGAGTTTCGTTCACCAAAGCACATATGCATGAACTGTTTCAATTCCAAGTGGCTACGTAATATATCATCACACTGTATGAACATAAGAAAATTCATGTGTGTTTTGCCAAAATTCCTGTAGTTGTGCATGAGGTGCATGGAATGTCCTGGTTTCTGGCTCAAGAAAGCAGATTGAGTAAGTACACTTAACATGGATAAATTGCTTCAGGGATAATTAGAATGTCAAAGGGGTGCCATTATAACACAAAATACTGCTTTCTGATTTATTTCCAGCATCACACTCTCAAAATCCTTTATGAAAGCCACAGTCTGGGATTTTACTGTCTAATCCTTCCGTGCTCTTATGCATGTGTCATATATCTTTCCATTGGAATAGAAAGATCTTCATCTGTCTCAGCCTTCTACCACATGCTCGTTCTCTCCTGGCGGCTCATGCATGGATAATGCACATTGTAAATCCTTGAAGATACCAAGTTCTCAAGGAGCAAAGAAAATAAGAGAGCAGAGTGCAGCTCCCTGAGCATCCTTACCTCCCAGCGCCTCCCTGCTTGCCTCACCCAAAGGAACAAACAGAATCATTTGTCCTTGTTATAAAAATGATTGAGCCACTTAAAAAATTTCAACTTCAAAGACCCAACTCCTTTTTTTAGTTTAATTCATCATTTCTCAGCTCTAGTTGTCAATAAATCAAGTCATAATCCTCTGAAAGCTTCTAAGCCACTATAAGCTTGAGGTTTGCTTTTTAGTGAACCTTTTTGTTTTATTTCAATTAGGAAGGAAGAAAATCTCAGTGTTTGCTTCATCAATGGATGAATCTTACCTCTTTTCTCAAAAACGTATTTCATGTAACCTTAAGTAAAAGGTTGACAAAAAGTCAGTGTCTCGGTTTATGTATCTGTTCCATATCATGCTGCCAAAGACTGATTTCAAAGGTTCTTCCCAATTTGTCTACAAAATAAAATAAAATAAAATAAAAAGACCTACCCAACTTTCCAAAGAATTAAGTGTCTTCCCACCCTAAACTAAGAGGAAGGAATAAAATCCAAGTATTACAAAGGAAAACTTGTACATGTGACCCACAAAACATGACAACAAAGTAGATTCTCTGTTCAAACAAGCAGATATTTTACATAGTTTTGTCTCTGTTTATTTTCAGTGTGTTCTAAGTTCCTTTGTTTCCACAGGCTGCTCACAGTATCACCAACATCAGTGGTTCTCGGCCTGTGGGTTGCAACCCTTTGTGTGTCAGGGCGGTGGGGCAGTGGTGAACTCCCCTTTCACAGGGGTTGGTTATCAGATATCCTGCATATCAGACATTTACATTACAATTCATAACTGCAGCAAAATTATAGTTATAGAGTAGTAATGGAATAATTTTATGGTTGGGAGTCACCACAACATGAGGAGTTATTGTAAAAGGTCATAGCATTAGAAGGTTTAGAACCTAAAGTGTGCTTGAAGGAGCAGTTTTACTGAGAGTAGGCCTTGGGCCTTGGGAAACTGTTCTGGGGAGTTAGTTGCAAGTGAAGTGGGGAGTGGATGAGTCTATCAGGTATTACAATATAAGTTTACGTTTTCATGGAAACAATTGTCTTTACAATGATCTTTATTTCTGTTATTTTAAAATTTTTATTGAAATTTCAACAAAATTAAAGACTCTAAGTCATGAAAGAGGGGATGGAGCAATGACATATGGTGCAGAGCACTTGCAGCTCATGCAGAGAACCTTGGTTGAATTCCTGGCACCATATGAAGGTTTACAACTCTCTCTTACTCTATTTCCAGGGGTTCTGACACCATCTTCTGGACTCCACAGGCACCAAGAAAACAGATAGTGTACCTACATGCATCTAGAAGAAGCATTCATGCACATAAAGCAAAATAAATCTTATTTTAAAAGATATAAAAGAAATTGCATGAGGTTATTATTTAAACTGAAGGGTAAAATTTGTCGATAAACCTTATAATTAGAGTTACAGTGTTCCACATAGATTAGGTATAGTTTTGAAATTTTAAAAATAGTTACTATAGAAGGGAAACAAATAAAAGCAGAAGAATGTGTGGTGATATTAGCAACTCACTTTCCTTGATAGAAATTCCCAACTAGATGTTACAGAATATATTGAATGCAGTGGACTCTCTGGGAGGTCTGAAGGGCCATGTTCCAGAACACCACGATGAAGAAATTCAGGCTTAGAAAAATGAAGGGCTTGCATTGCATGTGGACATGAGGAAAGAAATGGGTAAGTGCTGGTAAAGGTAGACTTAAACTAGGGAGCCCAAAGCAAAAGAAAACTATAGTTGTTTTACTCACATGTAAGCAGCATTCCCATTATAGAGAGCTGATTAGGGAAATAGTCATGCTCATGATCCTTGGGCCCTCAGATACCTTGAAGTAACAGCATCACTGTCAAAAATGATACAAACAAATCGGGCAATTTGATTGATTCGGTATTGAGATATTTCAATCCGGTCTGTTGATAAGAGAAATGTGAGTTTTAAAATATCATCAAATAAGATTTGTTCCTTGGGTGGAGGAGATAGATCAAAGCTGAGTAGAAAAGCTGAATGCAAAGCAGGGGGGGCGGGAATAAAAGGCAAAGCCATCACAGATTTTAATATCAGTGTAAGTGCATAGTTAGCAATGGAGGGACTGTATCAGAGGTGGAAGCTGCCGTTACAGAGGGCTAACAATTCCAGCTGGAGAAAACATAAGTGGAACAGCTGCTTTTTAAAAAAAATTATTTACTTTAAATCTCAATCACAGTTTCCCCTCACTCATCTCCTCCCTGCACTCCCTGCTCAATTCCCACCCACCCCACAATCCACTCCTGTTTCTCAACAGGTAGCTTTTATTTTTAAAAAGTAAGGTATGGATCACCAGAGACAAGTGACCAAGATCAGGGAACATCCCAGCTACCATGAAGAAGTGGAGGTTGATAGTGTAAAGGACCATGCTGATGAGTGGTAAAACTCAAACCCATTCAGGTAAAGGAAGGAAGGGGTAGAACTCACAGAAATGATGAAGCTGACAGGGTAACTACCAACACAGATTAAAGAAGACAAACAAGCACTTGCTCACCAAATTGTTAAGGAACAACACTTATGCCTTCTATTTTTACAGACTTGCTGACAAAATACTTACTCAGAAAATAACACCTAGTAAGTGATGTCAAATATGAGGATGGTCCAGAAATTTTTTTAAAGTCACAGTTTGATGAGAAGAAAAATATACATAAAGAAAAGATAATAAAATGTACAGAAAAGGTGAAGACATCTTATGAAGGATGAAGAAGCTCAACACTCATTTTTCAGAGAAATTTTAGTTTTATTTGATGTGTCAATAGATTTACAACCACTTTCAGGAGAGATTTATTACTGTTTCACACTTGATTAAATAACTATACAAAGGCAGTAAGGCTCTTTATTGGAGAGCTATGGGCTGTCTGTTACTGGTAGGCTGACCATTCAGTTAGAGAATACATGCTTTCTTTGGATGTTAACACCATAATGAAAACTTCTGGAAAGAAATATTTCAATGACCTTCTAAAAGAAATTATTACCTTCACGTGGTTTTCACATTACACACTTGAACCAGGGTCATCTTTCTTTTTTGAGATTAATTTCACTTTTGTTCCTCGAAATGTTTAAGAAAATAATTTTGCTTTTCAGGTTAAATGAGTGGAAACATACTAACAAATCATCTCCATGAAACTTTATGTCTCATTATTTAACATAATCCAGAGGATTTTTAAAATTGTGTTGATATGGATTTGGGTTTTCCTTTCATTTATTTCTAGTGATTAAAACCCAGACCTCTCATATGCTATCAAATGCTCTGCATGGAGCTATAGCCTCAGCATGGCTACTACTACACATCCTTAAGACCTTGTCAAAGTTATGGCCTTCTTCAGAATCATTCAAAGTAAAACATAGTTAGCCTTAAAGATAGGCATTTCTTGAGGACATCCTGTGTTTCTATCTCTCATCCCATGGGTTATGCACTCAACACTTCTAGTTTGAAAGAAAAAGCAACCTAAGCCACTGCACTGAAGTTTATGTGAGATGCTATCTTGTTGCAGTTGCTTATCCTGTTTTCCTGGTTCTTCTATTGTCATTTATACAGGTGACATGCTCGATCATATGTAAATGGATTGTATACCTACAGTATTTTCTCTCTGTGAGATTTCTAGATTCAGACTTTTTTGATAATTTCTTTTAAAAGCAATTTTCCTAAGCGTGTGTGTGTGATCTGTGTGTGTGTGTGTGTGTGTGTGTGTGTGTGTGTGTGTGTGTGTGTGTGATCTGTGTGTACATGCCCTCAAAGTCCAGAAGAGGGCACCACCCTCTGTGGATGTGGAACTGAACTTAGATTCTTTAGAAGAACAAATGATCTTAACCACTGAGCCATCTCACTCTGTAGACCAGAACGTCCTCGAAATCACAGAGTTCCAACTGCCTCTGCCTCCCAACTGCAGGGATTAAAGGCGTGTGCCACCACTGCCTGGCTGGGATATCTCTCTAGGTCCCTCTCTTCACTTTATATAAGATAGAAATGATTGAATGAAGAGAAACTCAACTGACACTATTTTCACTTGGAGTGTGAATCCTTGTTCTGCTTCTTCATTAGCTATCTAAAACTTAACGGTATTCTTCAAAAACTTATACTAATTACTGAACATTAATGATTAGCATCTAAATATTAGGCATAAATTATCTTAATCATGCTTTGGGCCTGTATTTCTTAGGATCTTTAATTTTTTCAAAGAAGATTTCCTTGTCTTAATATCCAAAGTATGGTTTCAAATATGCCCTCTTATTAAATTTTCTTGGATTTAGACTTTCCTTCTTTTTCATTCTTTCTTTTTTTTAATGTTTTTTCGAGACAGGGTTTCTCTGTGTAGCTTTGTGCCTTTCCTGGATCTCATTCTGTAGACCAGGCTGGCCTTGAACTCATAGAGTTCCACCTGCCTCTGCCTCCCAAGTACTGGGATTAAAGGCATGTGCCACCACCGCCTGGCAGATTTAGACTTTTCTGTATTCACCATTGTTTATGAAAGAAAACAAGGATAAAATTCAATGTACCTCATATAAACATATGATTTTCTAAATTGCCTACAGAAATGTTTTCTCTTCTTCTTCTCCTTCTCCTCCTCCTCCTCCTTCTTCTTTCTTTTATTCAGAGACTTTTTGTATCAGCCTCATTACAGGACAGGCTTGCACCAGCTCACAGCCTACTGTTAGTCTAAACAACTGGTCTACCTCCAAACCACACCTCTGCGGTGTCCTGTAACCTCTGCAAAGGAAAGCACCTTTTTTTGTCCCTTCAATTTAACTTTATTGTTCAGTAATACATATGATTTTATAGTACTTGTAGAATATTTTGTTGTGTTCCACAGAAACATACTGATAAACGCAGTCATAATTTAGGAATGAAATTGTGCTTTTGTTTAGTGGCTTCTCAACATGTGGTGCATGTTTACAGGCATTTGTAACTCTGGATTACTGGGAAACATTTCCTTTTCCCAAAAACAAAAATCAGTTTATTAGTATTACAGAATATTAAAAGTTCATTATTATTGCCAAGTGATGAAGAACTAAGTTAAAATTATGGAAATGAATCGTTTTTATAGCGTTCCGTTTCTTTTCTCTTTTAAACAGGGCCTTCCTATACAGCCCAAGCTGGTCTCAATGTCTCAATCTTCCTGCTGGAGCTTCCCCAGGGTTGGAATTCGCTCCTGCTCTGTCATTACTTTTATTAATGAGATTAGAAGTTAAGCTGGTTGCCACATGTTCAGGTTGGATTTAATAAATAGCACAGGAAACACTTGATATTTGGGCTGCAGTTATATACTATTTGTTACTTTTCTGTGTTTCTTTTTGTGTTACTGGGTCTCTGATTCTTTAGTTTTGATACACTATTTCCCTTGAAATTCCAGTATTTTAAAGAGGATATGTCATAAGCCTAACATTATTCCTTAATTGAGAAGGCATTCATTCAAATATTTTTAGATATATATCACTCCATTAGACATGGAGATATATTTAACACTGGATGCCACGGCATGCAGTTCTTTCTTATACAGGATCTCACTGTGTACACCTTGCTAACCTGGAACTCACTATGTAGACAAGATTGTTCTATAATTCACCAGGATCCATCTGCCCCTCCTTCCTAGTGTTGGGATTAAAGACAGGAACCACCATATCAAGAAAATATATTTAAATTAATTTTTAATGATGTGTCTGTATGTGCCTCTTTCTGTGTCTTTGTGTATGTGTGTTTGTGTGTGTCTGTGTGTGGGGAGGAGGCAGGGGAGAGGGAGTTCATGTGAGTGCCATTGCTAACAGAGGCCAGAGGTGCCAGGTGCCCTAGGAGCTAGAGTTGCAGGTAGTTGCCATGTGCCCTCCCATATCATTATATTTGTTCTGAGGACATTTTTATTTCCATGAAATCAGTTCTTGCATTACCTTCAATTTATTAAAACTATCTCTGAGAAACTTTGATAAAGATTTAGTCATCCTACTATGCATGAGTTGGCTGTTTGAAGCCTGGGACTTATGCAGGGACGCTTGGCTCAATCTGGGAGGAGGGGACTGGACCTGCCTGGACTGGGTCTATCGGGTCGATCCCAGTCCTCGGGGGAGACCTTGATCTGGAGGAGGTGGGAATGGGGAGTAGGCTGGGGGGAAGGGGAGTGGGGCGGGAGGGGGGCGGGAGGGGAGAGAATGAGGGAATCTGTGGCTATTATGTGGAACTGAATAGTATTGTAAAATAAAATAAAAAATATTCTGCAAAGTGAAAAAATAAGATTTAGTTATCTTTCTTACGATAGAGTAATATAACTGGTTTCTTTCTTTTTTTCATGGATTCAGGTTAGGCTGGGAGCAAATACAAACAGGAAGTTGTTCATGAGAAATAAGTTTATGGTAAATTATGTCAAGAAAAACCCAAACCCAAGCACTGGATGGAACGAAATGGTATTTGTGTAAGCATGTTAGGAAATATTTGAAGGAAATGGCCACATTTA